>NC_135879.1:69614061-69890837 GCF_964194155.1 Cetorhinus maximus | reverse complement strand
TCTCCCTATCAGAAAAATTTTTTAAAAACTGGCTTGGCTTATTCTGGCCACTTAGGAGGTTATGCTGTTTGGTTTGACGTCATGCAGGCCTTCCACAATTTGACATTAAGATAAGGTTGTGGCACCAATGATGTTATCAGGTTATGACTTTTCCATGTAAAGTAGGCCTCTCGCCACTAGAGTCCTTATCTTAGGTCAGTTAAGATATTGGGGGTGAACTGTGTTGAGAGAGCCATTTTAACTTTCCATTTACATCATTCCAACTGGACGGGCAGGGTTACAGTAGACAGCATAAGAAACAGCATTTTACAAGTATGTGCAGATTTTAGCCCCCTTTTTGTGAAAGCTCTCCCAGTGTTATGGGATTAGGTTAACAAAATACAACACTAGGATATGTATTGAAGGCCTAGGAATGCATGTGATTCTAACTTTATATAGATCAATAATAAGACCATATTTAGATGCTGTGTATAATTTTCAGATTCCTCTGAAGTCTCTTGCACAGGGACTCTCATTGACTTGTCAGATTTCAAAGTTTCTCCATCCAAAAGGTCAACAGGAGAGAGATCTTTCAGCTGTTAATTAAAAAAGCTGGAGCTTATTGAAACTCATTTTGAAGAATCTGGCTTGACACTGGAGCTTTGATTTTGGCTCAGCATTAAAACTAAAAGTATTGTAGTATCTTGCAAATGGAAACAACCATTGAGCAAAATTGTGGCCAACAAGACAAGCTCTTATGATAGTCCAGGCCACAATGCAAGAGTGAGGGTTCATGTAGTTTATACAGTTTCCCTTTACTAAATCAGAGAGAATGCAGTTCTGGGTTCAAACCCTGGTTAGTATTGAGTTAGCTGATGAGAAAAATTGGCTCATGTTTCCTCTCTTTGGGGCGAATGTAGACTTTTAAGAGATGATATGCTGAATCTGCTGGTTGGTCGCCTGTACCTGCAGCGAAGAAATGGATGTGATTTTGAGGCACTCGCCTCATGAACATTGACCAGGGAACTGTGGGCCACTGAATGTCCATCGTGATCATCCCGATGGAGATCACTGGAGTGCATCTGCCAATATGAGGCTGCCCTGGCTTCCAGAAAGTTCATTGCAGGGGAGGATGGGTACCCTGGGGAGGCAGCAAACCAGATTATCATTGTTGTGGGTCCCAATGGTGCACTCCTGCTTTTCTGGGCCCAATAAAAATAATTCCAAACTTACATTTGCTGGGTCCCTTCAGCTCCATTGCCCGGAACTGGTCACAGTGTGCATGGTGCAGATTCTGACCGGTCACAACCTAAAATGGCAATCACTGGTGGACCCCTATTTGCATTGTAGAAGAAGCTCACTGCCTGAAACAGCTTAAGACAATCAGCTGTAGGCCCCTTTTAAAATGTCCCCAGCCTCTTCATCGGTGTAAATGGGGCATTAAGGCTATTAACCCCATTTTGAGGCTGTATGTTATTATTAATGCCAGACGTTAAAGTCAAATTTCACCCTAATGTAGAATATTCCTTCTTCCTCTTGAAAATTTGACCATGCTTTTGAAAGTTTTGAGAAGTACATGAAAAAAAATTACCTTATTCCCCATGGAATCTTTGTGACTATTGAAAATATGCTTTAACTTGAAATGACAATGAACAACAAAGACAATTATTATTTGACAATAATTGACATCTTCAAATGAAAAAGAAGCCATTTAATAAGACTAGTGAAGAGGGCACATACTAGAGCACATACTTCCGCTATGCCTTGTTAACTTAACGTTATTACAATTATGCAGTTCTTCCTTGAGGCTTTTCCCTGCCTGGCTGATGCTCTGCAGCTATGAAACTGTAAAAATAAATCTTTTTATTAAGAGCTTCCATCTCACTGAGGAGACTTCAGGCTAATCCACATCAACAACCTGCTCTGAAAACTCTGCTCTTGTTTTGACAACTGTGACAAATTCCACCACAGCAGCTGAGACAATCCACAGCATTCTAAAATAATCAACAACATTCGAATAAAACAACCCACAACATTCTTTAAAAAAAAAGTCAATTCACCCTATCTCTCAATGTTAGCGATCCCATAAAAAAATTCCTGAGTCTGGATCTGAATCCATATATTGGCCGAAAGCTAATCAGTTGTTCCTTGGGCCATACCTTATCTGTGTACCAATTTTTGTTAAGACCCATCTATTAGTTTATGCAATATATTGTTTACAAACAAACTAACAAACTGGGGTAAAAACATTAGCTCCACATTACCTTCAGTGACAGAGGTAAATAAATCAAAATGCATTTATGCCATGAACCAAGAGAGTTGGTAATCTTCCTGTGTCAACTGGGTAGAAGAAAAATGTGAGTACTTGAGGAATATGATTTTGAAAACAAAGCAGTGAGAGAGTGATGATCTCTAATGTTGCTCTGATCGGAAGTAAAGCTGGCACACAGCAAGTCCCACATCATCTGTAAAGAGAAAAGATAGGTTCACATTTTGGGTGCAGATCCTATTAACAAATGCATTCAGAATGACACCTTGTAATTGCACAGGAATAAACAGGCTTACGGATTTATGCAAGGCCTGACAGTAGACATAACCTTCATTTGCTACTTTATCCATTTCAGCTATCTATGACTATTGATCTGGGAACCATTTCCAACACACTTTACGCATGATCTTCCCTGAGAAACTTTCAGCTTTTTCCACATGATTTTATGGCCCATTGTGCCAGGTTGTCATCAAATTCTAATTATGTGACAATCAAACAACCCATGGGAAGGAGGGGAACAGCTGCCTTGAGTTCCTTCTTATTTAGACAGGCTATGTAAAAATCCCATTTCTAAACCTGCATTACTTTTTTAACATTAGGAAGCAATGATTCTACGTTTCACCAAATCCACTTGCAGTTTGTTGGTGCAAAACATAGCTATCATTAGAACACAATACTTTGACAAGCATACAGATTCAAAAATCCAAATTAGTACTTGGTGAGGTGTTCATTGGCGTTCAAAGCGCAATCTTAGGAACTGTTAGGGTGCAACCTTAGATCCCATGAGATAAATTGTTTGTTTGAGCAGGGCTAAGTGGAGAGCTGCCATTAACCAGTGTAAGGAGGTCAAATCAGTGCCCTCAGTATGGCTCACCCATACTGAGCAAAGATGCATGACATTGAGGGAGCATGAATCTGGAGGTTAAACTGGACCAAAATTAAATTTAAAAAAGCATACTCTAAAATTCAATTTAACTTTGGAAATTTCTAAATGATTTTCAGGCTGCTCTCTCTCTTTGAACGTGTCCTGTGTTATGGACGGGAGAGAGACAGTCAAGCTGCACTGATTTCCTCTTCCAACCTGTCCATAAGCAGAAGGTGTTTTAAATTAGTTCAACTGGTGGTGGCGAGTTTTCCCAATCCATCGGTTTTTGGAATCCAATTTTCCTAATAATCCACAGCAAGCTCGTGTTAGGAATAACTCAAAAGGTTACTTTATTTCCCACATTCAAAACCTGTGAAAGAAGTGTTCTCCACGCCCCACTTGTGCACACACACAGTAAAGAGCAGGGGATAGAGAAAAGGAATTTTATAGTACAAGGACCACACAAAAAAAAAAGAATATTAGTTCACGTGAGGTCCAGAGTCCAAAATCAGAGTCCAATGAGGGATTCTTTCACATAGGCGTTCGAGGTCAGCTGGCTGAAAACCGGAGTTGTAGGATTCACTTTTTCAGTTGGGGCTGATACCACAAGATGAAGTAGGTACACAGAGATTGAGTCAGTTCTGTAGGTGATGGTACAAAATCTTCCAGCAGAGTTAGGCTAGATGGGCATGTTATTTTGCCTGGAGGAGCCTGTTTCTTTGTGGCTCACCAGCTCGATGTTAAAACAGCAGACTGGCTGGGAAGCCCAAAGATGTAATATTAACTGTCCAAAACGTCAGAGGCTCAGGTCATGTGACATGGCTAACTGGTTAATTGCAGCTTATTAATCAATTTCTGTGCTTCTGGCCAGAATTCCATTGTTCCTCCTTAGGAGAGAGAGAGACGAGGTGGTTATTAGCATCCCTTCCAGTATGATAAGTTTCGGCCTTCGTCTTTTGTGATAGTTCAGGATGGGGAGCCAGTTTGTCGGCACTTCCTCTGCTTTTATTGATTACAAGGGGTTTATACAATGAAGTTTGAAATTCCAGAAGCTTAGAAAAGGCTTATTTTGTTCTTGAAACTCCTAGGATAGCTCCCAGACAAAGGGATGATCCTGTGGTCAGGTGACTTGTATCAACCGTCTTTTCTTTGTTCATCGGAAAAGTCAATTAAAAAAAGCAATAAGGATAAAGTTTTTAACATACAGTGTGAGGTTTCTTTTAGTGTTGTAGGAACCCAACACCTGTGACAGCTGTACACTATGGTCACTGCCCTGCCAGGCAACCTGCTGTGCTAAGAATACAGTGCGCATGACAGCTGACATACAGCGGAAAGAATGGACTTGAAATTCCACAATATTTGATTAACTGGGTTCTGGCAGAAGATGCTCCAACTTTCAACATGGCGCACAAGTGAAGATGACAGGATAACTAGAGCCATAGCTGCTGTCCCAGAAATTCTGTCATTAATGCCCCTGTTTCTTGTCAAACCAAGAAGTGTTTGAGTTCACCAACTTTGAGTATCCACAAACCTTGTCTGAAATATGAACTTTGAGACATCTTATAAATACCTCTTCTGTCCTGCTAAGAAAGCACTTTTCAGTTCCACATTTATTTTCGCTCCCTCTGTCACATGGGCCTTACTATGGTGATCACTAAGGCTATTGACAATATTTGTCCTTATGATTGAGGGAGACCCAGATCAGGAGGAAGAGGAAATGAGAGTCCTGACAACTCTACAGCTCTCTGTGGTCCCTCCTATGTCTCAGTCCTCATCAGGTTCAGCTGCCTGGCTCCCAGCATCTCCAGGCTTCTTCCTCATGGTGGTCCAGGAATCTATTATCACAGAGACATGGTGCAGACTCTACGTGGCTCCTTATATTGAGGGGGGCATGTGTGGAAGGGGAAATAAAGGACAAGTCAATGGTGAGCATTTTCATGGTGCAGTTTTAATACCAGTTTCATGCTCCCTAAATGTTATGTATCTTTCCTCACAAAGGTGAGCAAGGTGACCCATTCTGAGGACATTGATTTAACCACATAGATATATGGTGCAGCAGCTAAATGGCTGTGTGGGAAGGGGAGACAAAGGGCAAGTTAACGGTGCCCATTCTTAAACAACCCATCCCTCCCCACATTATTGTCTCTCCTCTTGGTTTTGGAAAATATAGCATGCTATAGGGAGGCCCTGAAGTGAGAGAAGATTCAATAAATAGAATGGAAAAATAAGTTGTGTAGTATTTAACATTTTACTTGGTAGATCATGTGGGTGGGCTAGGCTTTTGGCTAAGGGGTAGTATTACTGCTACCGTCCTCTTGTGAAACAGTGCCTGTTCGACAGAGTTGAACATGACAGCTGAAACAGTGGGCTTGTTAAATTTATTGCAACAGGTTTTGAAATGCCAATCAGCACAACAGAAGCTATCTTTAATACAGGAGAAGGTTCAGGCAAGAATCTATTGCTTTGCCACAATGCTTCAGACACATCTGCAGTCTCCAAATATAAACAGAAAGCTTTGCTTTTCAAACAGTGGCAACAAGTATTTATTTCGATCAAAATAGCAGCAATGCATTGGGTCATAATTGAAGGTAGGCAACTTTACTGAAGGGCTTGATAGCAATTTTATCCTTCAATCAAATTCCATGTCACAATCTGTGGTCTCATTTGTGCATTATTGTACAAGCCAGTGACACATCACTGGCATGGTGAAAGCCATTTGGCTTAAAACTTTCCCGGACTGTTGCCTGAAGGCAGCCAAACTACATTGAAGTACAGGTGCAATGGTGATGTGATGTAGAGGAAGCTGTGTAATGGCATTGTATTTGTAAAAATGCAATTGACAATGCTGAGGAGAAAAGTTTCATTCTCTCCCTATTAACTGTGAATGGAGGTGGGGAGAAGTTCCACCCATGGAACTGAAATGTAATGACCTTCAAGGTGTGAGAAAATAGAAATAATGAATCCTATGTGTGCTGGTTCTGTACAAATTTTGTTGTGTACAAACTGACGAAAGGGACAAGTGGCAATGAAAAATAATTTATCTTTGGAAAGGCTCCTGATTCCAAAGGGCAAATAGGCTATATTGCAAACGTAGTTATTTTCTTGTATTTCCACAATTCCCAAGTCAGCAGTTCTTTTAACAGCCATTTGGTTTTTGAAGTACAATAACAATTTCAGATTTTCAAAGTGCTGGTGTTGATCTTGACTAGGGATCAAGAAATAGTTTTTAAATTCATGCTCCCAGGGTTTGAAGCTCCATTCCAGCAGTGCAGATTTACAAAATCCACCTTTGTACAACATCCTTATCATTGTCAGTATTTTCAGGTTACACATTTGTGGTGCAGTGCAGATAATGCGTGAGATGGATTTCAGGAGATTTACAAACATAAGCTCCGTCCAGTCTGTACTACTTTTGGCTAGATGATTTAACATTTATTGATAATTGCTTTAAAATGTGTACTCTATTTTAATTATAATCAGCCACTGAATAAAGGGGGTGAATTGTGAAAGAAGAGCCTTTGGGAAACTAATACATTTTCTATGGCTTTGGTACCAAATGGGAAAGAACCTTGGGAGAAAAATCTGCCTGAAGCCACATATAGCATTATACCGTGCATCCAATCCATTTCATTTATTCAAGATGTCGTGAAGTTATGAATAGAGCTATTCAATCCCAAAAGAAGCAGACATTAAGTCAACCTCAAGAAATAGTTCCTTTCTTGGGTTACAGAAATTTAATTATCTTGTTACCTTTCAACAGAAGATCACCTGTACCACCAGGGATTGGAGCTTTTTTAAAGAGCTGACTCTGAATCCTTTTTCTATTGTTTTTTATTACTCTATTGTGGAGCATGTGGTCAGTGTTAATTGCAAACAGCTTAGATTTAGCTTCATTTGGCAGGATCTAGACGATATAAATGCTTGCTAATAAAGCCTGAGCTCAATAGAGGTAATTTTATGAGTTTGGCCTACAGAGCTTTGCCTGCTAGGAGCATACATTGGGAATTTGCCTATGCGCTCCGACAATAAACTGGCAATTTTCGGTCTATTAAAATTAAATTATTTGGTCAGCACTAATGGTACTTTCATATTCCACATCTGTCATTATTGATATACCACACTACAATAAAATATAGAGATTCTCAGGGGTCTGGATTAAGCCATGGGGCAAATTCTCCCATCCCGCCTCTGGTGGGTTTTGTGGCGGATGGGAGCGGAGAATCCAGTGGGAGGCAAAAAAAATCAGAAACCTGCCGTTGTAAAAACAGGTCGCAATTCTCCAGACGGTGTTTTCATGGCGGGTCGGTTAACCCGCCAACGAGTGGCACAAACACCATTTGCATTCATTAGCACGTCATGAATGTTCATTAAAACAGCTGCTTGCCGGAATCTTGACACGCCTTCCAATCTTCCATCACGCCAGCAGGAAACTACGTCGGCATCAAACCCGTTTGAAAAGGGGTGGCATGACCAAGTCAGATCTCATTTCGCTGGTAACTTTGAGGTGAGTGGAACATAGCTGCCATAGCGCTGCGCTGGTCTTGTTGCAATGAACACCACTCAAACTGGGGCTGTAGGGTTGGATTGCTCCTTCTCTTTGCTTTCATTGTCCTGAGGAACACCACTGTGCTGTGGTACTCATGCAGGCTTCCACTTTCAGAGACTGGCACTTCAACTGAGGCGAGGGTCAGGCTGACAAACACGATGGGGGCAACGGGGAGGGAATTATGTGGAATGGCAGTGAGAGGGAAGAGTGAACACAAGGGGGGCAATGGGGAGGGAAGGCTGTGGAATGGCAGTCAAGGGGAAGGGCGAACACGAGGGGGGCACTTCTGCAGTTGCCCTCTAACCTCTTGTTGCCGCTGGAGTGAGCAGCCCTTCACAACCTGGCTATGCAAAGAGGTGACCACCTGCCAGGGATGACCTGGAGGAGGATGAGGGCTATCAGAGGATGAAGATCTGGAGGCCCAGGAACCCTAGGAGGCTGCTGAGGGTCAATATGAGCGCGATCACGCCATTGAGGAAGGAAGACGTGGGAGACATCTCATGATATGTTAATTGCTGACAGATTCCAGGCAGAGTAGTCAAGTGAGGGAATATGGCCACATCTCTCCTAGCCCTCAGTGCCATCTTCTTTAAACTTAGGGGATGCCCACCCACTTGCAGCGAGAACGAGTCCTGGATTTACATTTGCTTCATGAATCGCCAGGCCATGATCTTTGCTTTGGTCCATGGGGCCCTGTGGGTGAGCTCACTCTGGGAACTGAGAATCCACTTAGGAACAAGATCGATGCGAGAGAAGACTTGAAGCCTTCGCTGCCATCTAATGATGTAAACACTGCTGTGACTGAGATGTGGACATGTCTAGGGATCTCCTCCTCCCATGCATGTCTTTTCTTCTGCCAATACCACTGAGGAGACACATATGCCGTTAGATTATCAATGCTTATGAGCTGCCTTCGCTCAGTGGTGTTCTTTGAGGAAGAAGGGTTAGAAACACTTACATCACACATTTCCAATAAAGATTTAAACACATCTCCCTGACATCACACAAGGATGCGGATACTAGTTCAACTGAGGTTGACATCACAGGAATGTGAATCTCACAGTGGGGCACTATCACTGCGTGGGAGGAAGGCTAAACCTCGAAATAAGAGAATTCCAAAGTACAAAATCACAACACCTTCAGTTGACAGGAACATTCACATAACCATCAAATCTATTCACAAAAGTGCAATTTAGTTACATGTCTAGCACACCCTTGACCTAAAAGTGACTTAAATTTTTCTTAACTTTCCTAACTCTAGCGCTATACCTGGACAGCCCCGACATCCGCTGCAGAGGTGGAGGCAGCCTGATGACTGTTACAGCCTGATGTCTGTAATGACCTTGGCGAACATTCTCTGGTGACCCATGGCCTGGAGGGCCCTGGCTTGATAAGGGTCACTTACTCAGGCAGAAGTGCCCTCAGCGGCCTGAGAAGCTGGAGTGGATTGGGTCACAGGCAGTGGGGCTGTGAGCAGCTGCACACCCCTGGAGTGTCCTGAGAGGAGCCCTCCAGGGTGTCCAGCTGACACTTATCCTCCCTGTGGGTGCTCGAGGGTCCCGCCCTGACTCCTGCAGGAGGTGGTGGACCTGGAGGAAGGTCAAGGTGCCTCGTCGCCTACATCCTGATGGTACCCACCAGGGTGTGTGGCCATGGAGTGCAGGGCCGAGCGCAAATCCAGCAAGACCTGCTGGACCAAGGTCTCCATGGTGACTGCCAGCCTTCCCATGGTGACCTTGAGGCGCTCGCATGTCAGAGCCATGACATCAGACAGAATGTGGATGGACTCCTCCATCCTCCGCTCTAGTCTGCTGAGTGACTGCCGAATCTCTACCTGAAGTTCCGCCGCCTGTTGTTGCATCTCCAGCATTGAGTTGGCAGCCACCTCCAGAGGCTCATCATCTGACTCAGACTGAGTGGGTGGCTGGCCTCCAGCATCCCTCCGAGTGCCAGAGAGCTGGGCGGTCCCTGCGTCCAGCTGCAGCGGGGATGTGTCAGTGAGGTGTTCCCCAGAGAATGAGCCCGAACCTAATCTACATCAGTGCCCCACTGACGTGTGCATCTCTGAGCTGGTGGAGGGTGCGTGTGAGCGCCATGACGGTTCTTCCACAGCTTCCTCCTCGGATGAAGTCCGGGGGCTCGCACTGGTGGTGCTGGGTTGGCTTGGGGGCCTTGATGTGCTTGTGCCTAGAAAATAGAGAAGAGTTTCAGTTAATGAGCATGAGCTAGATAAGACTGCATGTGACTCACTGTGAATGTCAGGACTTGATGAAGTGATGGAGCTGTGATCCGTAATAGGTTGGTGGGAGAGGTCGATCTCCCCTTCCCCACAGGAGCAATCCCTGTCCTCCCCAGCCAGCCCGGCTGCAACCCCTCAAACTCAGTGAGTGCAATGATGTAGGCCGTCCCTCACCTGGTCTGCGCTCTCTCGCACCTGTTGTGCGCCAGCTTGGCCTGTATGAAGAAGAAAGAAAGGCATGTGATGAGAAAGGATGGAGCAGAGGTTGCGGACATCTCTGGTGGGCTGGAGAGATTGAGATTGTGTGTTGGACTAGTGCTTAAATATGGTGCCCGGACCTTCAAACCTGCCAGCTGATGACGGGAGGACAAATCAACTCCCAACCCGCCAGGTAATTCAGAGCGAAATGCATCTCTGCATAATTAATAAGGCTCCAAGCGTAAAGTTGGGCGCGAGTTGCTGCCATTTTCGAGGCGGGCTGGGCGCTGCTGAAACTGCCTGGCATCGCATTTGGTTTCATTTTGGGAGAATTTCGCCCATGCTGTCTGCTTCTTCAGAAAATTACTCTCCTTTCACCACCATTCAAAAAGTGCACCTCTTCTTTAAAGGGCTGCAGCTTCCTTTAAGTAGAATCTTTTCCTGTCAACTTATCAACCATACCAATTGGAGAGTGGCCGACTGAAACCATAATTAACATTGGCAATTGGCTCTGCCTCTGGCCAACTCCAGTGGGTGGAGTGGAACTCTCTGCCCGCAGACTGCCTGACATATGCTCCACGTGAAAATCAACCTGAGCAACGTGTGAATAAATGCAAACTATATATGCGCGGTACACATGAGATCGACCCGTATGCTGTCCTTGAAGAATGGGATCAATTATTGATGGTGAGCATAAACCATTGCTATTCTTGTCATGCTTGGAACATCAACTGCAGAATGCAATTGGTTAGAGTTAAATAATAAATAATGTAAGATTAGATTGGCACCTTAGAATTGTATCTGATTGTTGTTGGGACCAGTGATACATTTCAAAGATCTTTCTCCTCTTGGAAGACCTGGCCATGGTATTAACCTCCATCAAGAGATTGAAGCATTTGGCTAGAGTCTGTGGTAATGAAGATGATACATGATCTATGATAGGAATGGAGTTAGTGAGCCAAATGGCCTTATTTTATTTCACACTTTCTTATTTTATTTACTGACCACTACCTCAATCCCTCAGATGCATTTTCAAATGAAACAAAATCTATCTACCAATGGAGTAAATTTTGCTGCCAGTAGATTTTAAAGATCATGTTTTAGGCTGTTTTTTTAAAAAAAAATGCTAACACAAAAGACCATTTGAAACCATTGCAGGACATTTAAATCTGTTTCTTTTTCAAATTGGGTACAGTTGTATTTTGTATTGGAACTCATGAGGAATTGCATCACATCCTGCAGTACCACATGGACTGCGCTGGTTCAAGAAGGCAGCTCACCACCACCTTCTCAAGGGCAATTAGGGATGGGCAATAAATGCTGGTCTAGCCAGTGACGCGCACATCCCATGAATGTATAAAAAAATGTACAAGCAGGGAGTGCAATTCCTCTGAAGGTTGATGCTGCTTTTTTTTGCATAAAGACCTCTGCTAGTGGTGGTAGCTTCTGACGTGGGACTCATGCAGGAGACTGCAAGCCGGAATTAAACAAGCTTGGACTTGTTAATACAGTGTGGAAGATCTGGTAAAAAACACAGTGGGAACACCTGGAGAAAAAAATAGAGGGAGGCTAATGCAGGCAGGAGGGATATTTATTTTGTTGCAGGGTAGGTAATCTAGCTAGTTCTTCCTCTCCTAATCCCTCTTTTTTTTTTGGTGGCTGTGTTCATTCAGTGCCAACTCCAAATTGTGACTGGAACATTTAGGGGGCTTTTGCCTCTTATAAAATTGGCCTCACCAATTTTGGTTGCATGTTGGTGCTCCTTGATTGACTTAGTCTGCTTAATTGGATTTGTAATTGACCCAACCCAGAAAGGCATGTGAGGATCACTGTGAGGTCAGATTGGCAGGTCAAAGTTCAGCTGACACCCCTCCATTGGTACTCCTTTCCCTGAGGAAAATGCCTTCTTCGATATTAGTGTAGTGGTAAGCTATATTTAACATTAAACATAAGGCTCAGATGATTTATGCACCACTGAGATTCATTAGTCCATGGGTCATTTTTCAGCATTGTGGACACAGCAGGAAGGTCTTGTAAAAATGGATGAAACATTGTTGGCTGGGATGTTCTGACGATCTCTACGTTGTACTGCACAGCCATTCAGACTGGGGGCGGGGGGGAGGGGGGGCAGGAGAATGAGGGAGTGGTTGTTGTTGGTGGTCTCAGGTTGGTGGCGGTGGTTTCAGGAATTTCCATTTCTGAAAATTAATTGAACTTTAGTGAGACTCTCTTGGTCCCTGTTGAGTTAACTGATCTCCACAAGAGCAATTGGTGGGACTTCACTTATTGTTGTTCTTGGGCTAAGGCAGAGAAGATTGACCACTATTTGGTAATTCCTACTGGGAAAGAGAAAAGGAAAGAATTCACATTGCTAGGCACCTTACACGTACTCAGAATATTCCAATCAACAAATTATTTGTGAAGTGCACTGACTGATGTTGGCAGAGCAAGGACCTGCAAATGAATAAACACTCGGGTTGAGGGAGGAGTATTGCTCAGGACACCAAAATCTCTGTTCCTCTTCAAACAGAGTCTTCAGAGATCCTCTTCAGAAACAGGAGACAGAGATGGCCTCAGTTTATCATCTCATCCAAAAAGCAACATCTGCAACAAAACAGCATTCTCTCACTGCTGCATTGGAGCGTCAATCTAGATTATGGGTGTGAATTTCAGTGGGGGTTCTACTGAAATTCACACCCATAATCTAGATTGATGCTTCAGATTGATGCTTAGGTCCTGGAATGGGACTTAAATCTTCCACTTCTGACTTATAGTCACGAGTGCCACCAACTGAACCAAACTACTGCCATAAAGACTATATGTAGGTGGTGGATGGTGACAGGATTGACTCAGCTATGAGAATCTCTGTGGATGACAAGCATAACAGCATTCCCAATTAAGGTTCATGTGTTGTAGGGACCTCACTTTGAGGTCTCTATAACACTCAGAACAGTGCTTGATGATGAATTCATGCCTTCAGGAAATGGAGAGGACAAAAGGAAATCAGAAAAAAAGTACTGGTGGAAACCCTCAGGTGTCACGTAAATTTTGTCTCTCATTCCTTTACTGTAGATTGAAATTGAAATGTGATATAGAAAATGGGGCCGAGGAGGCCCCAAGAATAATGGGTAGTTTTGTGCTGTGAACTTGCTTCTACTGGGAACTAAGTTGAAGCTTCCCAAAGTAATTTCATAAGACTCCCTAACAGAAGAGCGAGAAGAGGGATTCTGGGGAGAGAGACGGGGGAAACAAACCTGTACATTTTATTTTGGAGGTGTTGCAAATTAAGGACCCAGACAGCTGCTTTTACATATTAACACTGTTTTAGTTTGAATTTACTTCGTTACATAATGACAGCACACTTGTAGTGCCAGGTTTTGATAGTATCAGAACTTGAATTTAAACAGTGGGAATATTACAGAGGCGAATGTGAACTATTAATTCCCTTTTTTTGCTAGAATGGATTCAGTTTGTCAGCATAGGTGAAATCATTGAAAGCAATAATAGCCAGCTGCTCAGAGTACCACAATTCAGGGTATTAACAAGACTGCGGGCAGAATTGTCCCAGAATTACACTAAATGCAGTGGCGGGTGTGAATAAAGACACCTTACCCGCCGGCTGCAATCGCAGGTTTTTGCACTGTATCGTGTGCTTCCCACCTCATTAATTATGCATCCACAGGAAATACACCAATTTACTGGTGGGCGGCCTCTGTATCACCCGCCACGCTGTTACCTCGCCGGTTCCTCACTCAGGCTGCCATATCTAAACTGCAGCCGCGCACCCAGTTCTCAATGCTTGCAGCCCAGCAATGCTCCAGTGAAGCCTTGAAAGCCAAGAAGACTTCAGTGACCCATCAATGGAATGCCTTTTGGAGGCCCGCCGTGATGTCCTCTACCCCCGTTCTGGCCTCAGGAGGCCCATCAGTCTCACCACTCTGGCTTGGGAGGCAGTGGCAGAGGTGGTCAGTGCCAACGCTGCACAGAAGAGGTCAGCCATCCAGCATAGAAAGAGGATGAATGATCTCATCCGTGCTGCCAGGGTAAGTCAATCAGCTCATCAATCTCAACGCACAAGCCCATCACACATTCACTGACATCTCACTCACTGCCAGCTCAAGGGACATCTCTCACTCACTCTCTCACACACACCCTCACATCTCCATCTGACCTCATCTCTTCTGGAGACTGCCTCCTCAGCCCTCAACATCTTGAGGCCTCTTGCACAGGTCAACATCTGCCCACACACACTCTGGGATACCCCCTTCCCCAGTACTGCCCTCACCCTGCAGCCTCTTCCCTTGCCTGAGGCCATTTCTCCCCCTTCCTCAAGTAAGCCTGCAGCCTTTAAAAAACCGCCTCTGCCTCATGGCTGGTCTGGTAGGTGGAGATCTGTCCGGGAGGCCCCCTAAAAGTGATGTGGTGCTGCCTGCGAAGCCTTGTTCTGATGACTGTGAGTGCTGCCCGAAGCAAGATAGGCAAACAAACCTCGAAGTCCCAAGCAAAGTGCAGCTCGCCAGGTGCACGTCACTTATGTACAGCTGTGAAACACATTGGTATGATAATGTGCCCAGATGATCCAGCGTGGGGGGGATGATTCCGGCAAGCAGGGCTTATAGTGAGATGCTAAAGTATTGAAATTAGGTTCCTGACGTATGGTGGCGGGAAACACAGCCCACCATTTACGGGTGGAGCGGACGATTGCAAACTGGTTTCAGGGTGGCCTAAAACCAATTCTTGGCCTTCTCGCCATATTTTCTGCTTATGCCCACCATGACCCCTGATGCCAACGGGACTGGAAAATTCCAGTCTGCGTGTTCAGTTGAAATCGTTTTTGGGAGTAAGATAAGAATATTTTATTTTATATTCGCTGAGTTAAATAAGTAAACTAACTGATTTATTACAGACTGGCATATTGGTACAGGCTGACAAAGAGGCATCCAGAGCCCAATGTTGAAGCAGGCATTAGGCAATTTGCATTTGTAAATGAGAGGGGCCTAAAGGCTGCAAGCATTTCAGTGGACAAGGAAACCAGTTTCTAGGCTGGGGTTTTCAGGTTTATGCTGATTGTTGGCTAAATAAAATGGCAGGAGGAAATTGGGATACCAGTGTTTCTTAAGTAATGGCACTTTGAAATAAAGAGCAATTGTAATTTTTAAACTGGAAAAAATATTTTATATTCTCTCTGTTTGTCCCCATCCAATCTCATCCAGTGTTCTTTTTCATCTCTGTAATTTTGCAGTGCCACAGTTCTCTACCCTCACCTCACTGAATACTTCAGTCATACCCCTTTGCCTTGTCCATCACAACTCAACATCACACTACCAACACAATGAAGCTGGAGCCTGTGCATTAACCCAGTCACTGCTGGTGCCGCAGCAACAGCTGATATAACCGCCCTGTGTATTTCTTAACTACCATCCTTTACATAGAAATGGAACTTTTAATTTTTCTTTAACATCTTGGACTAATAATCCAGAGACCTAGGGTAATGCTCTGGGGACCAGTGTTCGAATCCCACCACGACAGATGGTGAAATTTGAATTCAATAAAAATCTGGAATTAAAAGTCTAACAATGACCATGAAACCATTGTCGATTGTTGTAAAAACCCATCTGGTTCACTTTAGGGAAGGAAATCTGCCGTCCTTAGCTGGTCTGGCCTATATGTGACTCCAGATTCACAGCATTGTGGTTGACTCTTAAATGCCCTCTGAAATGGCCTAGCAAGCCACTCAGTTGTATCAAACTGCTAAAATGTTTAAAAGGAATGAAACTGGACAGACCACCCAGCATCGACCTAGGCACCAGAAAAGACAATGGCAAACTCAGCCCTGTTGTTCCTGCAAAGTCCTCCTTACTAATATCTGGGGGCTAGTGCCAAAATTGGGAGAGCTGCCTCACAGACTAGTCGAGCAACAGCCTGACATAGTCATACTCACGGAATCAGACCTTACAGACAACATCCCAAACACCACCATCACCATCCCTGGGTATGTCCTGTCCCACTGGCAGGACAGGCCCAGACAGAGGTAGCGGCACTGAGGTATACAGTCAGGAGGGAGTTGCCCTGGGATTCCTCAATGTTGACTCTGGACCCCAAAAATCTCATGGCATCAGGTCAAACATGGGCAAGGAAATCTCCTGCTGATTACCACTTACTGCCCTCCCTCAGCTGATGAATCAGTGCTCCTCCATGTTGAACACCACTTGGAGGAAGCACTGAGGGTGGCAAGGGCACAGAATGTACTCTGGGTGGGGACATCAATGTCCATCACCAAGAGTGGCTCGGTAGCACCACTACTGACAGAGCTGGCCGAGTCCTAAATGACATAGCTGGTAGACTGGATCTGCGGCAGGTGGTGAGGGAACCAACAAGAGGGAAAAAAATACTTGACCTCATCCTCACCAACCTGCTTGCCACAGATGCATCTGTTCTTGATAATGTTGGCAGGGGTAACCACCGCATAGTCCTTGTGGAGATGAAGTCTCGCCTTCACATTGAGGATACCCTTCATCGTGTTGTCTGCCATTACTACCGTGCTAAATGGGATAAATTTCGAGCAGATCTAGCAACTCGACCATGAGGCGTTGTGGGCCATCAGCAGCAGCAGAGTTGTACTCGAACCCAGTCTGTAACTTCATGGCCTGCATATCCCCCACTCTACCATTATTACTAAGTCAGGGGATCAACCCTGGTTTAATGAGGAGTGCAGGAGGGCATGCCAGGAGCAGCACCTGACATACCTAAAAATGAGGCGT
Source organism: Cetorhinus maximus (assembly GCF_964194155.1). Classification (NCBI taxonomy): domain Eukaryota; kingdom Metazoa; phylum Chordata; class Chondrichthyes; order Lamniformes; family Cetorhinidae; genus Cetorhinus; species Cetorhinus maximus. The sequence continues at coordinate 69,873,980 of NC_135879.1, read as the reverse complement.
CAACCTGGTGAAGCTACAACACAGGACTACTTGCGTGTCAAACAACATAAGCAGCAAGTGATAGACAGAGCTAAGCGATTGCACAACCAACGGATCAGGTCTAAGTTCTGCATTCCTGCCACATCCAGTTGTGAATGGTGGTGGGCAATTAAACAATTTACTGGAGGAGAAGACTCCACAAATACCCCCATCCTCATCGATGGGGAACCCAGCACATCAGTGCAAAAGATAAGGCTGAAGCATTTGCAACTCTTCAGCCAGAAGTGCCAAGTGGATGATCCATCTCAGCGTACTCTGGAGGTCCCCAGCATCACAGATGCCAATCTTCAGCCAATTTGATTCACTCTATGTGATATCAAGAAACTGCTGAAGGCATTGAATACTGCAAAGGCTATGGGCCCTGACAATATTCCGGCAATAGTACTGAAAACTTGTGCTCCAGAACTTGCCCCACCCCTAGCCAAGCATCTCCAGTACAGCTACAATGTTGGCATCAACCTGGCAATGTGGAAAATTGCCCAGGTATGTCCTGTACCCAAAAAGCAGGACAATCCAACCCAGCCAATTACCACCCATCATTTGACTCTCGATCATCAGTAAAGAGATGGAAAGTGTCCTTGACAGTGCTATCAAGTGACACTTACTCAGAAATAACCTGCTCACTGACACTCAGTTTGGGTTCTGCCAGGGCCACTCAGCTCCTGACCTCATTACAGACTTGGTTCAAACATGGACAAAAGAGCTGAACTCCAGAGGTGAGGTGCGAGTGACTGCTCTTAACATCAAGGCATGTGTGGCATCAAGGAACCCTAGCAAAATGAATCAATTGGAAATCTCTCCTGGTTGGAATGATACCTAGCACAAAGGAAGATGGTTGTGGTTGTTGGAGGTCAATCATCTCAGTTCCAGGACATCGCTGCAGGAGTTCCTCAGGGTAGTGTCCTAACCCCAACATCTTCAGCTGCTTCATCAATGATATTCGTTCCCTCATAATGTCAGAAGTAGGGATGTTCGCTGATGATTGCACAATGTTCAGCACTATTCGCGACTCCTCAGATACTGAAGCCGTGTCCAAATGCAGCAAGACCTGGACAATATCCAGGCTTGGGCTGACAATTGGGAAGTAACATTCGGGCAACACAAGTGCCAAACAGTGACCATCTCCAACAGGAGAGAATCTAACCATCACCCCATGACATTCAATGGCATTATCATCATTGAATCCCCCACTATCAACATCCTGGGGGGTTACCATTGACCAGAAACTGAACTGGACTAGCCATATAAATACTGTAGCTACAAGAGCAGGTCAGAGGCTAGGAATCCTGCGGCAAGTAACTTGCATTCTGATTCCCCAAAGCCTGTCCACCATCTGCAGGGCACAAGTCAGGAATGTGATGGAATACTCTCCAGTTGCCTGGATGAGTGCAACTCCAATGACACACAAGAAGCTTGACACCATCCAGGACAAAGCAGCCTAATTGATTGGCACCCCATCCACAAACATTCACTTCCTCCACCACCGATGCACAGTGGCAGCAGTGTGTACCATCTACAAGACGCATTGCAGGAACTCAGCAAGGCTCCTTAGACAGCACCTTCCAAACCCTTGACTGCGAGCATCTAGAAGGACAAGGGCAGCAGACCTACTGGAACACTACCACCTGGAAGTTCCCCTCTAAGCCACTCACCATCCTGACTTGGAAATATATCGCTGTTCCTTCAATGTCACTGAGTCAAAATACTGGAACTCCCTCCCTAACAACACTGTGGGTGTAGCTACACCACGTGGACTACAGTGGTTCAAGAAGGCAGCTCACCACCACCTTCTCATGGGCAATTAGGGGTGTGCAATAAATGCTGGCCTAACTAGCACCGCCCACATCCCAGGAATGAATGGGAAAAAAAAACATTTAAAAATCTTTAAAATAACTGCTATAGTTTGGTTTAGTTGCTCCAACCTGGACAGCTTCACTCACAGCCCACCTCGCAGGGTTTCAATCTTGCCTTCCAAGATTCTGTTTCCTTGGGTACCCAAGTACACTCAAGCATCAACTTAGAAGCACAATTTAAGCTCTTTGGCTGTGCCAAGCGAAACGCTGCTGTGCCACAGGGGTGCCTTTGCCCCAACAACCCTCTTTACTTAAAGTCTGCTCCCTGCAGCCCTTTCTCTAACCTGGAGCCTGTTTCTCTGCTCCTTTCTTTTTTCTTAACTGGGACCTTTCCCTGTCCCCCTCCCTTGTCCCTCTCTATCTGGGACACTTCTCTTCGGATTAAAACTGACTACTGACTCAAAACTAACTGTTAACTGACCTTTGAACTGATCCGGGGACCTATGAAGCACTCCAAGATGATCCCACCTTTGTTACTAGGCAGGAACAAATGTACAAGCATTGGAACATCCTGAACTTTAAATGTTACAATCTCCACAGACTGCAAGCTTACATAGCACACAGAGACACAGAAAGAATGGATTTTTTTTAACACAGTTTAAACTTAAATTATCAGTATGTTCTGCTATCAAAAAACAGATTGCTTATACAGAGGTGAACAAAGGATACAATAAAAATTTTAGCTGGTTTTTCATGAATTTTACAACAACAATCAATGCTTTGACATCGAGTGATCAATGATTTAATCAGTGCCACGCAGGATAATGGAAGTCACTCTTTTGTCACCTTAAGAGTTAGCTTTTTGAATGTTCCTTCATACACAAGCTCCAACTTATCCAAAACAGTACACCCAGTCCTCCCTAAGTCCCACTTGCCCATCTCCTCTATCCTCACTGTCCTCCAACACACCAAATTCTATCTAAATGTCTCCCATTGGCCATGCTCCATCCTACCTTTGCAACCTGCTTCCATCCTATATTCTCCCTTGTCTAAAGTCCCCTTGCCTGCAGAAAACCATGCATCCCCACCCCTCCTGATGTTGGTTGCTTGACAGCAGAGCTAGATCCAATACTTTCCCCCTTCCTGCTTAGTTTTTATAGTCTTTTCAAAAACGACTGTTGCAAGTTTGCTTTTAGTGAACTCTCCTAATTAAAAACATAAGAAACAGGAACTGGAGTGGGCCATATGACCCTTTGAGCCTGCTTCACCATTCAACAAGATCATGGGTGGAATCGTCCCAGATTTACACTAAGTGCAATTGCGGGCAGGTAAAACCCACTGGCTGCAATGGTGGCTTCTTATGCCGTATCATCCCAAACCCACCGCATTAATTATGCATTCCCAGGAAACACACCGTTTCCATGGCGGACTGGCTCCAATTCGCCCGCCACGCCATCACCTCACAGTTTCATCAAGCCGAGCACCACATTTAAAGAGCAGCTGCACACACACTGTGCTTCCAGCCCAGGACTGCTGCAAATAAGACATGGCCCTGAAAGGCAAGAAGACTGCAGCCCCCAGGTTTAGTGACGCGTCCCTCAAGCGCCTTTTAGATGCTGTGGAGGCCTGCCATGTTGTCCTCTACCTTGTTTTGGCTGCAGGAAAGGAAGCTACATTACCATTCTGGCTTGGTAGGTGGTGGCAGTGGTGATCAGTGCCAATGCTGCAAAGAAGAGATTGGCCATCCAATGCAGATACAGGATGAATGATCTCAACTGTGCTGCCAGGGTAAGACAACCATCTCATCACTCTAAACTGTCACACTCACAAGACCATCACACATTCACTGGCACCTCACTCACTGCCAGGTCAAGGGACAGCACCACTCACTCTTTCACAAACACCCTCACCTGGCCTCATCTTCTCTGGAGACTGCCTCCTCAGTTCTTACCACCTTAAGCCACTTGCACAAATCAACTTGTGCCCCCCCCCACAAACCCTGCTATATACCCCACTTCACCAGTACAGCTCTCGCCCTGCAACCTCTTTCCTTGCCTGAGGCCACTTCTCCCCCTTCTCCAAGCAAGCCCTAGCCCTGCAGCCGTACAAAGCCTTATGGCTGGTCTGGTAGGTAGAGACTTGGCGTGAGGCAAGTGACGTGGTGCTACCTGCGAAGCCTTATTCTGATGACTACAAGTGCTGCCCGAAACAAGATAGGCAAACAAACCTCGAAGTCCCGAGTGAAGTGCAGCTCGCCAGGTGTGCGTCACTTATGTGCAGTTGTGAAACATGTCGGCATGCAATCACGCTGACATGGCTGGACAATCCAGCATGAGGGAGGATGTGTCCCGTGGGCTGGCCTTATAATGATATGCAGATGTATTACAACGAGGTTCCCGATGTCCAATGGTGGGAAACGTGGCCCGCCATCGATGAGCTGAGCGGATGATCGCAAACTGGTTTACCACGCTGTGAAACCGATTTTTGGCCTTCTCAACATATTGTCTGCTCATGCCAGTAGGCATGGCCGATTCAGCCCATGATTTAACTTGCAGATTAACTCCACTTTCCCGCTCCATCCCCATATTCCTTGATTTCCATAGTGCTCCAAAATCTATCAATCTCAGCCTTGTATATTCTCATCGACTAAGTATCCACAGCTCTCTGGGGTAGAAAATTCCGAAGATTCACAACTCTGAGTGAAGAAATTTCTCCGATTGTCAGTCTAAATTGCTAACCCCTTTTTCTGAGACTATGACCTCTAGTTCCAGACTTTCCAACCCTCAGGAAGGACAAATCCTTCTACCACTGCTTGATTCTTTCATTCATGCCTGAGGTGCCTTGGGAGGTTTTATTGCATTAAAGAAATGTCTCAAATGCATGTTATTTTTGCCATGAAAGCCAAGTTTTCTACCTATCAGACTGGCAACAATGATATTTCTGTGATGCACTTTTTTGTGGTTTACTTTTTGGTGTCACTTTCAAACAGTTAATTATGATGCTCATTGGATAGAAACGTGGAAAGATTGGCACAGAAGGAGGACATTCGGCCCATGTGGGTTGAAATTAAAAGAGCTATCCAATTTAATTGCATCTTCCAGTTCTTGGTTTGGTGTCCTGTAGGTTATGGCACCTGTAATGCATATCCAAGTATTTTTTCAAGACAATGATGGTTTCTGCCTTTACCACCCATTCACGCAGTGAATGCCAGACCCCCAACACCCACTCTGGGTAAAAAAAAATTACTTCTCAACTCCCCTCTAATCCTTTCACCAATTACTTTCAATCTATGCTGCCTGGTTATTGACCTGTCTGCCAAAGAAATAGGTCCTTTCTATCCAGTCTATTTAGGCCTCTCATAATTTTGTGCACCTCAATTAAATCTCCCCTTAGCCTCCTCTGTCCCAAAGAGGGTAAACACAGCCTATTCAATTTTTCCTGTTCGCTAAAATTCTCCTTTCCTGGTAATATCCTTGAAAATCTCTTCTACACCGTCTGTAGTGCAATCACATCCCCTCTGTAATATGGTGACCAGAACTGTACACAGTACTCTAGCTGTGGTCTAACTAGTGTTTTATATAGCTCTAGCAAAAACACTAGTTAGACCACAGATCACATAGCCTAGATACAAACTGCTCTGAAGCAGTGTTTCAGTGCTGTTGATGACCCTTTAAGTGTTCCATTCACCTATACCTTTAGTTTAGCAGAATTTGAGTATACCTTTTTTCTTTCCTGATTCTTTTTACCCGTAATAGGCACCTCCTAGCAAGATGTTACTTAAATTATACACTTCAGCAATTCTAAGAACTCTTGCTGTTTCTACATCTTATATAATTGTTAGAATTGTCACCCTCCAAAATCGAGTGAAGACTTTTAAAATAGTATATTATATTTTTTCTTGCTGGGTTCAGAGCAGGGTGGCTTATTTAACAAAAGGCTGTGATTTGTCTTTTGTGTCTTATGTAGCAGCACGATCCTGTCAGCCTGTGGGAGGAAGAGGTATGAATTGTTGAGATCACAATTCGGGATGTTCAATGGTGTTTTAAAGCCACATCCTCAATCTAAAAGTACTTGGATTCTTTCCTTATTAAAGAACAGACAGCTTTGTTTATTTAAAAGATCAATTGGGGTTGTTCCTGAGATTGAATTAGCAGCAGCAGTCTTTGATGTATAGAAGCAGTAATTCTACTGTCTAGACATTGCCGCAGATAATGTTGTGTCCTTCTATGGTTGTTTGGTGTGAATTAGGCTGCGCCACAGTTACATAACTGTATTTTTTTGTGTTTGATGTATTTTCATATCCAGGTACATTAATTTCAAAAGTTCTGACAATTTTTGCTGTTTGAGCAGAAGACTGTTCAATTCTGTTTGAGGGGGATGTTACTGAAATGTGATGAGAATACAGAAATTGTCAGTGCTACCTGTCGGTAACCAGGGCTTTGTTTTTTCTGCATTTGAAAAAAACATCTATGGGAGTGAATTTACTTGAGGCTTCCCTCACTCTATCACTGTAACTTTGGCAGCAACCCCACTTAAACATGTAAATGTGCTTCCTTTGGGTAATCAACCCATGTTGGGCTTTTTTAATTGTATTTATGTGTTCTGTTTGTAATGCACCATTTGATGTATGGAATGTACTTCACATGTAAGTAAATATATGTCTTAATGCTTGACTGTTTCTAAAATGAGGATGAGAATGAAGCATGAGGTTATGTTTAATTAACTCTTCTGCACATTGAGTCATAGTTAACCTTCTGGACATCTGCATGGACAGTATCACTTTTAAGGACTTCTTTGATAAACTTTCTGCAAGAAGGATTTTTTTCCATTAAAAGGCAAGGAGTTGTGCGTTAGATTTTTTTTGAGGAAGAACCTGAACTTGGTTGGATGAAGGTGAGAGTTGATTATGACTCACTTTATCCTTCAATTGCTTTGTGTAAAATAAAGCAGTTTAATGATTTGCAGTTGGCCCTGTCTCACTGATATGTTTCCAGTCCAGAAAATTTCAGATTTTTTGTATTCTTTCTTGGGATGTGGGCATTGCTATTGCCCATCCCTAATGACCCTTGAGAAGGTATAAGTGAGCTGCCTTCTTGAACTGCTGCAGTCCATGTGGTGTAGGTACACATATAGTGCTGTTAGGGTGGGAGTTCACAGATTTTGACCCAGCGACAGTGAAGCAACTGCAATATATTTCCAAGTCAGGATAGTGAGTGGCTTGGAGGAGAACTTGCAGGTGGTGGTGTTCTCATATGCCTACTGCCCTTGTTCTTCCAGGTGTAGAGTTCATTGGTTTGAAAGGCACTGTTGGATGTATCTTGGTGAGTCTTCCTTTGTGTTAGATATGACTCCAGCCAGAGGAGACTTTTCTCTCTGAGTCAATGGGTCCTTTGATAGTATATTCGGTCAAATGCCTTTGATGCCAAAGACAGTCACTCTCACCTCACCTCTGGAATTCAGCTCTTTGTTCCATGTTTAGACCAAGGCTGTGATGAGGTCTGGAGCCGAATGGTCCTGGTGGAGCCCAAACAGAACATCAGTGACCTGGTTATTGCTGAGTAAGTGCCAGTTGATAGCACTGTCGATGACACCTTCCATCAGTTTGCTGATGATTGAGAGCTGACTGATGGGCAGTAATTGGCCAGATTGGGTCTGTCCTGCTTTTTGCAGATGGGACATTTCTGGGCAATTTCCTGCATTGTGGGGCAAATGCCAGTGTTGTACTGGAACAGCTTGGCTAGTTCTGGAACACAAGTCTTTAACAGTTTGCTGGGGTGTTGTTGGGGCCCCTAGCCTTTGCTGTGTCAAGTGTGCTCTGTCAATTCTTGGGGTGGAATTTTACGACAGCGGGATTTTACGTTCCCGCCAAAGTCGATGGAGTTTAGAATGGCTCACCGCATTTTACGGCCCCATCCCTGCTGTGGCCGAGCCGTAAAATTGCGCCCTTGATATCACATGGTGTGAATCAAATTGGCTGAAGAATGGGGACCTCAGGAGAAGGCTGAGACGAATCAGCCACTCAGCACTTTTGGCTGAAGGTGGTTGTACAGGGTAAGTGTGAATGACATTGGGGGAGAAATTTGTTCGCGTAATGCTGATTCTACCAGAGCTGTACAGATTGTATGGATTCTCCAGGGGCGGGCAGCGCGTGACTGCTACCTGCATGTCCTTAAAGTCAATTTTCAATTATATCAATGGAAACTGCCATGCATATAGTAGCTGAAAGTGCTGCCTACCCCTGAGGAACCATAGTTAGAAGCGTCACTATGTGAACAAATTTCTCCCCCATGATATCCAGTTCAGGTTACAAGGTGTACTATGGTTACACCCCGGGTTAAATCTACTATGTAATTAGATATCGGACAACACAGGCACATTCCCACACGTAAGACGTTTGAACCATTCATGGGTTCAGCACCACTGTACGAGAAAGATTATCTGAGGAAAACCAGAAATTAAGCATCATATGGGACAAGCTATGTTTATGGGAACTGTCATGAAACTATTATGAGAGAGTAGGAACAGTTTCCTAAAATTGTAACACATCATTTGAATGGAAAAGAAATGTCACATTTGTCACTTTCAGAACTCATCTGCGCTGCAGGAAATGTCAGATTATCACTTTCTTTGTTTAATTGTTCTTTGCAGAAGTGCCTTCAGACTGGGGTGAAAAATGTGTGTTTTTTTCTGTTAGCTGGACCACTTAATGTTCTTTTTAAATTCCTTAGTTGGAAACATCAAAACATGTTACATAGTTTATATATCCCGAACACTGTTCCTCCACATGCTGCTGTGAGTATGCAATGTAAGGGACTGCACCAAATGGTTTGTTTACTGTAGTTGTGAGAAATACAGTGAGTGAAAGTCAATTTGGGTGGTAGTGGAAATGAAAATTGGGTGGAATGTAAAACAAGATGTCGATTCGCTATTGCCTGTTGTACGCTACCCCAAGTTGAATTTCAGCCCTCCTGATAGCTTTTGTTGTAAAAGCTGTTTACTTAGACAGACAATATTTTAGAATGGTTCAGAAACATAGGCACATTCATTGGCCACTGGTTATGCCCCATTACTCTTCTGCCACAGCCCATGCTCCAAATCCTGGAGTTGCCCCTGATGTTTCTGCTCCTCAAACGCTCTATACATGGTTGTACCTGTTTAGTTAGTAGCTAAACATGTTAAGATTATAAATTGCTCCAAATCTGATGAGACCTCGTAATTTTTTCTGTCATTGTGTTTAATCTGTGATATCGTCAACGGCAGTTGTCTCTCGATTCGAGGATGACATCTACTCAGGGTCACGAGTTTCTGCCATAGTCTTCATGTGATTCAACAGCCTGATTCTTGACCTACAGATCTTTGGGCACATGGGGCAGGATGCCTCATGAGGTAGTGTGATCTAGACTGCAGGTTTGCTTCCTTTTCTTTCCTTCTCTGCTGATGCTCTGCCTCATCAATTATGGTGTTTTGACTCAAAGGGTGATGCAGCTTGATGGACAAGTTCTTGCCATTTTGAATGATTGGTAGCAAGCTCATCCCAATCATTAATATCAATGCAGCCGTGCTTCAATGAGAGCCTCAGAGTGTCCTTAAGTGTGTTTTCTTGGTCTTCCCTGGAATGCTGGCCATTTGAGAGTTAAGGAAACAGGACCTGGTGGGGGAAGCACTTTTCAGTCATCCGGACACAGTTTCCAGTCCATCATAGTTGATGCTGGTGGAGCTGGCTTAAAGAAGGACACTGGCGATGCCAAAACAAAATTCATATATCAATTCACACCTGGTCAGCCAGATATTCCACCTGCCATATATGTTGAAGAAGAGACTCTGAAATATGAGCACTTCCCAAAAGGTGACTATTGACAAGGAGATCCAACACTGGATCAGCTGCACCAGTTCAGCATCTACAAAGTATGGCAGCGAATGTTTGACAACAAAGACCTCCTGCAAGTGAGCAAAAGTCCTAGTGTACAAAGCTGTTGTCGTCATCACACACCTGTACTCAGGGAGACCTGGACTGTGTATCAGCAATACGTAAGAGTGCTAGAGAAATTCCATCAGCAATGCCTCTGCCGCATCCTCCGGATTCGTTTGGTGGACCGTCTATAAGCTGCATCTTGAAACCGGAGGCACTCGCAAATTAAAAACTACAGACAGCCTTCAATGCATCAAGTCTACAACTTAAAACACAAGACATACAGGTAAGTGCAAAGTAACAGTGGGTGAAATAAATACCTTTTGTGGAATGAAGATCTCTTGTACTCAGCATCCACAGAGGCAGAGAAATCACTCTATGGGTATTTCTATTAAATGCTTGCATGGCTCTGTCCTGGGAAAAGTGTGATTATCCGCCACCATAGACCTGTGTATGGAACTGTACATTCTAACTCACCTTCAGTTTACATTCAATTGCCCTTTGCACTGGGCTCTACTGTGTAATTTCCTGCCTCTGGCCTGGCGTTGTCATTCCAACAGTACAAGGAACGAGGATTGGCTATTCATGACTCCAGAGAATAAGAATCTACATAAGCATAAGTGTTGAGATCAATCAAAGTCTGGAAATTGAAGGAAACTTGGGGGCTGGTAATTTCGGAGGCTGCATGAATCAGTGTTACGGAGAGATGGAGACTGGCAGATGCAGGCTTGGGAAGAAATGGAGAATGGGAGTTCATGATTGGATGTCACATGATCAGACATCATGTGGTCAGAATATCACATGAGCAAAAGTTCAGGAATGTCTTCAACCAGAGATAGGAAGCTTAAGACATCCCACTCCACCATTACATCAGGTACTGATAAGTTGTTGCTAACAATCCCCTAGTCACCAACTTTTCACTTAAAATGTTAGCAGCTGCAGCACACAGGTAAAAAGGGCTTGGACAGGGATCTGTAGGACATTAATTTCACCCTTCCTACACACACAATTTATCTGGGATCTCCCAGGCATTCTTACTCTACACTAGCTACCTTTCTCTGTGCAGGCTGGGCACTTGGCAAATCCCAGGTCTCAGGCAAATCGGGACATCCCTCACTCAGTGGAAAAGAATCCTGGAATGGCAATGAACTAGGAAACCCACTAATAGGAAATGAACTGAATTCAAATCTTGGCAGCAGGGCCTCAGAATTCAGGACAATCCCAGGCGAAGGTGACAAGAAGATGGAATGCTGTAGGATATTGCAAATCTGGGATATTTGGTTTACTGTCCACACAAGGATAATTTTGAAAATAAGGACATCTGCAAATAAAGGACACCTGATGCAAGTCCATTGGTTGTCCCTAATTTGCAGATTTGGTTGTAGGTTAGTTGCTTTTCGAGAGGTTTTCTGGTTGAACATGATTTCCAGATTCATTCTGATTAGCAAAGACTGTCCCTGAATAAGTTACCAGCCACCCTCACAGATAATGCCGTTTTTTAATTCTCTTCTGATTAGCAATTTAGGTGGCTTATAGATGTGATATTAAATAATAACTGATGCCTAAACAGCTGCTGTCCAATTACCATTTAATGGATGGCCTACAGCAGCTAATTTTCTAATCCAATAATTCAGAGGCAAGTTGTTTCATAGCAGCAGATAATGTCCAAACAGCTGTTGACAAATCACAGAGGTGAAAATGGCTCTTATGCTTTTTTTAAAAAAAACCCAAGGTTAGGAAATTAAAACAGGCATTCTATTCTTTTGTTAGGTTATTAGTAAAATATTGCCATGAGGATTACAGAAGTGACATTTTGTATATGAGTTAGGACCAGTAGCCCGAACTACAGCCAGTATTTGGGTAATCTATTTATATCTATATTAGATTTTTTAACCAATGGAGACATGTTACAATAATAAACATAAAGCAGACATATTGGAATTGATTCACAAAATATGAACATACAAACTAGAGCAGGAGTAAGCCACTCGGCCCTTCAAGCCTGCTCCGCCATTCAATGGGAACATGACTGATCTGTTTGTAACCTCCTGCCTACCCCCATAACCCTTCACCCCCTTGTTAATCAAGAATCTATCTAGCTCTGCCTTAAAAATATTCAAAGACCCTGCTTCCACTACATTTTCAGGGAAAGAGTTCCAAAAACTCACAACCCTCTGAGAGAAAAAAAATTCTCCTCATCCCTGTCTTAAATGAGCAACCCCATATTTTAAACTATGACTCCTATTTCTAGATTCTCCCATGAGAGGAAAAGTCCTCTGCACATCCATCCTGTCAAGACCCCTCAGGATCTTAAAAGTTTCGATCACCTCTTACTCTTCTAAACTCCTGTCGATACAAGCCTAACCTGTCCAACCATCCCTCATAAGACAACCCGCCCATTCCTGGTATTAGCCTAGTAAATCTCCTCTGAACTGCTTCTAATGCATTTACATCTTTCCATCAATTAAGGAGACCAATACTGTACACGGTACTCCAGAACAGATGTGGTCTCACCAGTGTCCTCTACAACTGAAGCAGAACCTCCCTACTTTTGTAATCATTTCCCCTCACAATAAACAATAACATTCTATTAGCTTTCTTAATTCATTGCTGTACCTGCATACTAGCCTTTTGTGATTCATGCACTACGACACTTAGATCCCTCTGAATCTCAGAGCTCTGCAATCTCTCACCATTTAGATAATATGTTTCTTTTTTATTCTTCCTGCCAAAATGAACAATTTCACATTTTGCCACAATATACTCCATTTTCCACGTCTTTGTCCACTCACTTAACATATCTATGTTACTTTGTAGCCTCCTTACATCCTCTTCACAACTTATTTTCCTACCTATGTTTGTGTCATCAGCAAATTTAGAAACCATACCATCTGCCCCTTCATCAAGTCATTTATAGAAATTGCATAACGTTGAGGCCCCAGCACTGATCCCTGTGGCACACCAGTCATTACATCCCACCAACCAGAAAAAGACCCATTGATGGCTACCCTCTTGTTTCCTGTTAGCTAGCCAATCTTCTATCCATGTCAATATGTTACGCCCTACACCATGAGCTTTTATTTTCCACAATAACCTTTGGTGTAGCACCTTATCAAATGCCTTCTGGAAATCTAAGTACAGTACATGCACTGGTTCCACTTTATCCACAGCACATGTGACTCCTTCAAAGAACTCCAATAAATTGGTTAAACATGACTTCTCTTTCACAAAACCATGTTGACTCTTGACGGATTGTCTTAAACTTTTCTAAGTGCTCTACAATAACATCTTTAATAACAGTTTCTAACATTTTTCCTATAACGGATGGTAGGCTAACTGGCCTATAGTTTCCTGCTTTCTGTTTCCCTCCTTTTTTGAATAAAGGGGTTACATTTGCTATTTTCCAATCTAATGGAACTTTCCCCAAATCTAGCCACTTCTTTCAGGACCCTAGGATGAAGTCCATCAGGACCCGGGGATTTGTCAGCCCGCAGCTCCAACAATTTGCTCAGTACCACTTCCCTGGTGATTGTAATTTTCCTGAGTTCCTCCCTCCCTTATATTTCCCGATTTACAGCTATTTCTGGGATGTTCCTTGTATCCTCTATAGTGAAAACCAATGCAAAATACCTATTCAATTCATCTGCCATCTCCTTACTTTCCATTATTAATTTCCCAGACTCTCTTTCTATAGGACCAAAGCTCACTTTTTCTTATTTAAATGTCTATAGAAACTCTAACTATCTAACTTTATATTTCCAGCTAGCTTTCTCTCATACTCTAATTTTCCCCTCCTTAGTTATCTTTTTGTCATTCTTTGCTGTTCTTTATATTCTGTCCAATCATCTGACCTGCCACCCATCTTTGTGCAATTATATGCTTTTTCTTTAAACTTGATACTGTCTTTATCTTTTTTAGTTAACCATGGCTGTTGGGTTCTTCCCTTGGAAGTTTTCTTTCTCATTGGAATGTATCTATTCTGTGTATTCTGAAATATCTCTTTAAAAGTCTGCCACTGCATCTTTATGGTCCTATCCCTTAACTTCATTTACCAGTTGACTCTAGCTAACTCTGCTTTCATGCTCTCAAAATTGCCCTTGGACCCACTCTTCTTTCCCTCAAACTTAATGTAAAATTGAAATATATTATGATCACTGCTACCTAGGGATGCCTTCGCTATGAGATTATCAATTAATTCCATCTCGTTGCACGGTACCAGATCTAGTATAGCCTGCTCTCTGGTTGGCTCCAGGACGTACTGTTCCAACAAAGGATCCCAAAAGTATTTTATGAACTCTTCATCTATGCTACCTTTGTCCATCTAATTTTTCCAGTCTATCTTTAGGTTAAAGTCCCCCATGATTATCACTGTACCTTTCTGACAAGCTCCCATTATCTCTTCCTTTATACTCTGTTCCACCATGTGGTTACAATTAGGAGGGCTGTACAACACTCCTACAAGTGACTTTTTGCCTTTATCATTTCTAATCTCAACCCAAACTGCTTCTACATTCTGGTTTCCTGAACTTTGGTCATCCCTCTCTAATGCGCACATGCTATCATTAATTAACAGAGCCACCCTCCTACCTTTTCCTAGCTTCCTGTCCTTCCTTAATGACACATGCCCTTCAACATTCAGAGCCCAATCTATGTCATCCTGCAGCCATGTCTCTGTAATACATTTACATGAGCCTTCTGGCAAGGACTGAGGTGGATGTGATGGAAAGTTGGTTGTGGACTGGTTAGCCTGGAACTCTGTCTACCTTTGTATATATTGCATCTTCTATTGGAACTGAGAGCAGGTGCTGGAAGCGCCCATGCATTGATGTGCAAATGTAGTCAGATGTATAATTATGATGGAATGATGTTGTAAGCCACACTTATCCATTATTACAACAGCAGCAATGCTGACCGCTAACACCATCTGTGTAGCACAGCCATTAGCGTTGCCAGGGCCAGTGGAGGCTGATTGAAAACTAAACAGTCCATCAGAGAGAGCTGATTGCTGAGCAATAAATTCACTGTCCCAGAATGACACAATGCACAGGTACTTGAAGAGTGCGATCATTTCTTTTTCAGCCCTGTCTTTAAACTGTGATGTGCACCAAAGTCTCTGCATTAGTGGCAATTTTGCAGGCTCCACATTGCAGACTTTTTGCACAGATGAGATCCCCGCTGGGAATCTACCAAAAATATTAAAGTTGTGTTCTTTCCAGGAAATTCACAAAGGTCAGCTTGAGCAGCTGTCCTACCCCACCATGTTTCCAGTAATGTTTCTGCTAGAGAGGATGATCCCAGCTAAAATATTAAGCTCTTTTTCTTGCTTTAAAAATTTAAAAAGGATATTTTTGCAAGCTATGTATTCTCTATATTAACTTTGCATTTGAACATGGGAATCACAAGATGAAAAAAGGCCAAGTCCACCTAATTGGCCTTCTACCATCCTGGCAGTTGCATGATCCAACAAGAATGGAATTGTTGGCTAATCATATTAATCCACCTTTATCCATTAGTCCAAAAAAGACCCAGATATAGGGTGAGAAAAACTCCAGTGGTGAAAATTCTTAGGAAATAGAAGTCCAAAGTTACCTCTTCCTCTTCCTCACAAGCATGCCACACTCACCACATGTCATGTCTCAAGGTACTTTTATACAGTATCTCAATTTAGTATTTTATGAAAGAAATCTTATTTGCATTTGGATGAATCAATACTATCTTGTTCTACTGTCTTCCTATTGTGTCTGTTCCACAGAATGACCACTAACTCAATGAAATGATGTCACAGTATTTATTGTGGTGGAGTTTCAGTTCGGGATGAGGAAATTTAATATGGTTGGGAAGTTCAGAATCCTGTGTTCCCTTGAATGCCATGAGGTTAACTCCATGGCATGCATGTTTTTCTTTGAACAGGTCCGCCACCCGGAAGCCAGCCTGCTTGTTGTGCATGGCTGTCTGTCATGTAGGGAACACTCCAGAAAAGCAGCAGCCCAGGAGCAGGTAGGCTTAGTGGTTGTTGGAGGTAGAGATCAAGGAGTGTGGGTGGAATGGGTTTATTGTGGCTGAGAGGGTCAAAGGTAATCGTGGGGACGGGTTCAAAGATTACAGGGGGTCAGAGGTTGGGGCAGAGATGAGGGGTATATTCACAGATGAGAAGGTCAGGTAGATGGAAGGTCGGAGACTGTGGGATGGGGTTAGTGATCACTATGGGAAGTTGGTGATTGGAGAGTCATTCTTCGTAGGGGGCCAGTGATCACAGTGGGTGTTTGGTGATGGTGGATCAGTGCTGGGAGGGTGTTGTGGAGGGATTGTGAAGGTGCAGGAGTGTTTACAGGTTTGCTTTTTTAGGACCTGGAAGAAACACTCCTGCTTCTTCTGGCCCACAAGCAACGCTATATAGGCACTCATCTGTTGGATCCAGCCGTTCTTGCCTCCTATTAACTGGACCCAGGAAACGTGGCCAAAGTGGGAAAGTAACCTTGTTAAAATAAAAGTTATGCAGCCTCCTTAAAAGCTTTCGATGACCAACCTGCCTCTTGCAAGTGGATTGGTCACCGCCCTTTATTCTGCCTTTATTAAAACTGTAAGTGGGTGGGTTTGAAGTGGATTGCATTCCTGTTTCAGATTTTTAACATTTTAACTTCTCAACTGTCCCAAGCCCGTACATTTCTGGGGTTAAAATTACTGCCAGTGTTTCCGCAGATCAGTTTTAAATTTACCCCACCCCTTCAAGTGCAGGGTATTAGAAGCTCTTGGGAGAAAAATGGAGACTATCCCTTAAAGCAAAGTTGACTAACACTCAAAATAATTGGTGGCAGTTGATGAACTCCACTGATTCTGCCAATGTTGTTGAGTAAATGATGGAATTTGGAAGCCATTAGGGAATGCATGATTTTGGAACTTCTCAGTGTATGAGGTTGTACTCCTTGATGGGGTAAAAATATAATAGGTGAGAAATTGGGAGTGTTTGTGCCCACTTTTGGATTGAGGGCCCTTGGAGCACTAAAATGGTGAGGGCAACCCTGATTTGATGTCAATGTTGCAGTTTTGGAGCTCAGTTTTCCAGCTGTCGGCCTCTCCGCACAGCTCCCACCCCACTCCCCTACCCAACCAGCGATTTAAAGCAGTCATCAACTGCTTCCAAGTTAATTGCTGGTTAATTTCCTTTGGCTGTTGCTTTGATTCTAAAGCTGTTTGATACTTCTTATAATGGTTTAAAATTGCAGAGAGTGGCCTGTTGAGTGCTGAAGGAGGTAGTGCAGACTTCAAGGCTCCTGCAGAATCCAGGTGAATTGTAATGCTGAATCCCAGTAGCAATACAGACCAATAGTAGTGAAAGGGGAACCCTTTGACTTGCCTGATCAACAGTACTCCATTCAGAATTTATTTAAAGATCCATTGGCCCCAGAAATTTGTGATCTCATTCTGTCACTGTAACCATTGGCAGAGTGGGATATGTGCCCATTGACACTGGATGCCTCTGACTGATCCTGTCCAAATTCCTGGAGATTTCCAGAAAGTCAGCAGACTTCCAGGCCAGTAGCATTGCAGCTGGGGCATCTACTAGGAGAGGAACAGAAAATTACTGGTGGAGACAATTGTTGGGAATGCATACTGGAAGGTCTGGATGAAAAGGATTTAATTTTCGAAAACAATGGCCACTGAGATCTGTACCCTTAGAGCAACCTTAAGAAAATTGGCCGTCCTAGATTTGGTGGATCCCATTTTCATCTCTTTGCAACCCTATATACCTTCTTCAGCAAATGTCCAATACACTGGGAACACCAGAAGTGGAACAGGTGTGGGGAGTTCTGCTGCATTGTATCAGGCTGTTGGCTTCAATTTCTTCTCTGGCATCGGCTGCAATGTCCACCCCCAGGGGTTACTGCTCACTCCAATAATATCCCAGTTCACCAAAAAGCCCAGAGGAAACCTGGAGTCGTATGGTGTAAGTTTAAAAATTGGCATTAACCTGACTTCCCAGCTTTTTCTGAGTGAACTGTTAGATAGCGGAGATCCTACAGCACCTATAAATCCCAGCAATGAGGAGAACCAATGACTTTATACGATGGCTGGATCTCTGGTATTATACCAGACAGTCTGGTTTTTGAGTGGCTTGCCTGGAACTTTCCCTTGACCTGGCAGTGAGTGAGATACCAATCAATGTATGATGGGCTTCAGTGTGAGTTTAGAGTGATGAGATGGTTGCCTTACCCTGGTGGCACGGATGAGATCACTCATCCCCTATCTGCATTGGATGGCCAACCTCTTCTGTGCAGCATTGGCACTGATCACCACTGCCATCGTTTACCAAGCTGGAGTGGTAATGTTGCTGCCCCTCCTGCGGCCAGAACAAGGGTAGAAGACATCACGGACGTCTCCACAGCATCCAAAAGGTGCTCAAGGGATGCGTCACTAAACCTGGGGACTGCAGTCTTCTTGCCTTTCGGGGCCGTGGCTTATTTGCAGCAGTCCAGTCCTGGGCTGGAAGCACTGAGAGGTGTGTGTGCATCTGTATTTTGTGTGGTGCCCGGCATGATGAAGCGGCGAGGTGACAGCGTGGCGGGTGAATTGGAGCAAATCTGGGACGATTCTGCCCAATATCTTCAATTGCTTCCTTAGTCAATTTGTGAGTTCTGATTGAGCCATTTCCTGCTGATATTGTATTGATTTATATCATTTCAATAGCGTCAAGGGCAAAAAAGAAATTAAAAGAGGAATTGTGTTTTAATGGAGGGTTCTCCTTTGTGCATGATTGACAGTCCTAACAATGGAGCTAAATGGCTTGGATACCATCAAGGCTCAATAAGCAAAGTAAGCTTTAATTAGGAAGTCACATTTGTACCAAAAATAAAACTAATACTGTCAAGACTGCAAGATCAAAAGGAAAAACAAAGGTCAGGGCAGTAATTATTAGACATTGCAATTAGTCACACCGAAGTGAGTGTTGTCTGTGAACAGTTTAAATCATGCCCTAGAAATCCATCCAATTACTTCTTAAAGCTGAGAGTCAAATCCACTTCCATGCATATTCTTGTTAGTAGAAAATGATTGTCAAGTTGTAATTTGTTCTGGCATTGACCACTTGTAAAACATCATACTGATTACCGAGCAGGTCGGAGAGAGAGCATAGCGACATTTGGAATATTGTAATGCTGTCTCTACTCTGCCCCAATTTAGTCACAATCTCAGAAGAGCACCCTCCAGTTTAGCATTCTGGCATTTTTATTTCCTACATCAGTCATGTTTTTGTGATGTTACTTTAATGCCAATTAGTAGTGAGATAAGGGTTTCTCTTATAAAAACTACCGTGCACTGTCCCCTTCCTATGGAAAAAGCTTTATGTAGGGTTCAACAGGAAAGAAAATCCCATTCTTGCATTTGTGTGAATATTCATTTGGGGCCACTCGAGAGAGATTGGAACTCCTTTATTGTTTCATCCATGTCTGATATTAATTCATTTTGTGAATTCCTGCAGCCTGTGACCTATTGTAAATCTATGCAAGTCAATTTTGTTTGAAACACTGAACCCTTGGAAGCAACCTTCTTTTCTGTGGAAAATGCCCAAAAAGTGATACTTATGCACCTGTGCTATAAAATATTTTATAAAGATTTGAATGTGTAAAAAAAATTGTTTTTGAGCCTTGAGTGGTATTACAGCAGTCATTGTGCAAAGGGCAGGTAATGGTGTTTCTTCCCCAACAGACATTTGCATGTATATAAACATGCACATACACATGAGTGTACAGAAGCACATACAATTCAAAAAATACAACATGATAGTACAGTTCTCTATATTTTATAGTACAGCAACATATGAGCAAGTCTATATATGTACTCTGAGAACTAACTGTTGAAAGCCTACCAATTTTACAGTCTGGAATTTCAGTGTGATAGAAGATGTAGAGGAGCATCTAATACAAAGGGCTGGATTTTTATGGAGCTGGGATAACTCTGGAGCCATTTTTAAATGGCAGGCAGGGACCCCCACCCCCAGCGCTGGCAGTTTTCAACGGCGCAGGATAAGGGTATTAAATGGTAGCAGGCCCACATCTTACACTCCAATCTGGCTGTCTCCATGGGGGGAAGGCCACTCAGAGCCCTCTGCAATTTTCGTGGAATCAAGCCAGCTTCTCCTTGACTCATGGTTCACGGCCATTCAGATGATTCATGAACCATAGATTTAGAAACCTTTTGAAGAGTAAGTTTAAAAGGTCTTACCCATGCCTCATGTCCCTTTCAAGCCCCCATGCCATCTACATGCCCCCCACCATTCCGCCTTCATGGCCTCCATGCCTCCACTATGGCCTCCATACCTTCCATGCACATTCATCCAGTATACACTTTGTTCAGAATCAGTGAGCCATTTAATAACAATGGCAAGCGTCAAAATGCTGAGGAAAGAAAAACACTTATTTAGAAATCTTCTTTGAAAAAAAAACTGGTGTTCCAACAATCCTATAAAAGTGTCAGTCAGACAGGGCAATTATAGTTTCAGTAACAGAGGCTTTAATCACTTCACACCTCTTAATCTTGTCCAAATAAACATTGAGACATTGACAAAAGAGATCACATAAAGAACAATGTAAACCACATAAAGATGTCAATCGAGCAAAGTTAACAATCCACGCTGGTTATCAAAACAGAATCCCTGTTTGTTAGTCTTGGCTCTCAGCCAAGCATTCATAATGAACACTGGTGGAGAACTGTTTCAGTCAAAATAGATGGCCAGACATCTGGCTGGCATGGATGTCATGGAGGTGACGTGGAGTATGAAAGGCCATAGGAGGTGGGTGGGGGCTGAGGGGTTGTGAGGGGTGAGGCAAAGTTCCAGAGAACCATGGCGGGGTCTTATAACTAGCTTACCACAGCACTCGCCCACCTCTATGGCCGCCTCCGTTCTACTTCTGTGGTCAGCAAGCCTGACTGCATCTGCCTCCTCGAGAGAAAAATGCGCGTATTGGGGTGCTTTTTACCTTGGCCAGTCCGGCAAGTTGGAAAATTTCCCATCTCAATCTACCCGTCTCAGTGGCCAAAATCTGACCCAAAGGAACAGTAATGATCTTTGAACCGCCTCTCCATCTGTCTCTTTGTATAGTTGGCATTGCTTTGCACTGAGTTCCAATGTGAAGCTTTGCTCACTTAGAAAGATTCCTCTGGAAAGGGAGTTGAGCTGCTGTCATTTTTTTTCCCCTTTGGTATTCTTTTGGACAATGCTTGCATTCTGTATTGCCATTTAAAATGTTTCATTACCAGCATTGGACACCTACATATAGTCTTTGCTTCTTTTAATCCTTACCAACCTGATTTTCACTTAATCCCTTTGTTATTTTTCTTCCAACTCCCTATTTATTAATTTTATTTTAGATTAGATTGGGTTGTAGTAATTGAGAAACAAATTGGATCTGGAAGGGAAGCAGGAATTTCATTAAATTAGCTAAATAATGACTTCAGAATAGCTTGTAGTTCATAAGCTTGAATGTCATTTGCAGATACAAGTTGTGCAGATAGGCAGCCCTGGGACAAGCTCTCTAAAGGCACTTGTCATACAGTGACAGCTCAGTATGACACCTTTTGAAAATGAAGAGCAATCCTTCAACCAAATTAATTAGTTGTCACAAATGATCAAAGGCTATATAACAAGGAGCATGTTGCAGCCAATATATATGCGTTGTAAATGATTGTTGTCTTTTAATTTTTGTGCAATTTTGCATTGGTATCTATGGTTTCACTATAGTAATGTTGAGCCTATTTCTTCTATTTTATTTCTACTTTATCTTACATGCAATACCGCCACTCTCTCTCTCTCTCTCTCTCTCTCTCTCCCCCCCCCCCCCCCACACACACACACCATCCTGCAATCAGTTAATTAGCTAAATATTAAGTTATCTTTTAATGATCTCTTGGGTAGCAGGCTGCTGGCAGTGTTGATCAATTAATGTCAGGTGGGTGAGTCACTGCCTCACTCCATTGACATTACAACTTACATCCATCGCCATCATGATCTCCAGGCTTAACTATTCCAACACTCTCCTTGTTGGCTCTCTTGAGGTCCACCCTACATAAACTTGAACTTGAAACAATATTTTAACAATGCTACAATCAGACATAGATAGGTTAAGTGAGTGGGAAAAGATCTGGTAGATGGGGTATAATGTGGGAAAATGTGAAATTGTTCATTTTGGCAGGAAGAATAAAAGAGAAGCATATTATCTAAATGGCGAGAGATTGCAGAGATCTGAGGTACAGAGGGATCTGAGTGTCCTAGTGCATGAATCACAAAAGGCTAGCATGCAAGTACAGCAGGTAATTAGGAAAACTAATAGAATGTTATCATTTATTGCGAGGGGAATTGAATACAAAAGTAGGGAGATTATAGTTCAGTTGTACAGGGCACTAGCGAGACTACATTTGGAGTACTGTGTATAGTATTGGTCACCTTATTTAAGGAGGGATGTAAGTGCATTGGAAGCAGTTCAGAGAATATTTACCAGACTAATACCTAGAATGGGTGGGTTGTCTTATGAGGAAAGGTTGGACAGATTCGGCTTGTATCCTCTGGAGTTTAGAGGAGTAAGAGGTGACTTGATTGAAACATATAACATCCTGTGGGTTCTTGACAGGGTGGATGTGGAGATGTTTCCTCTTGTGGAAGAATCTAGAACTAGGGGTCACTGTTTAAAAATAAGGGGTCGCCCATTTAAAACAGAGATGAGGCGAAATTATGTTCACTCAGAGAGTCATGAGTCTTTGGAACTCTCTTCCTGAAAAGGTGGTGGAAGCAGAGTCTTTGAATATTTTTAAGGCAGAGGTGGATAGATTCTTGGTATGCAAGAGGGTGATAGGTTATCAGCAGTAGGTGGGATGCAGATTTCAGGTTACCATCAGATCAGCCATGATCTTATTGAATCGCATAGCAAGCTCGAAGGGCTGAATGGCCTAGTCCTCCTGCTTGTTCGTATGTAATTTTGTCCTTCTCTAAATTCCAGTTGCCATTGCCAATCTCCACTGGTTTCAAGTCTCTCAGTGTATTGATTTCAAACTCACCTTGTTCATAAATTTATCCGTGACCTCACTCAGGTCTACAAAAGATTGCAGGGGTAGAACAATGTCCCAGCTAATAGTCACCATTCTTCCAACTCTTCTAATGTGCATCCTCCCTTCGCAATACTCCAATATTGGTGGCAGAACCTTCAGTAATCATATCGCAGCCTTGCTGAATTCTCTTTCTAATCCCCTTATTTTTGTTCCATTTACTGCTTGGTGTTCCTTCTTCCCTCTCTGTGAAAACACTTTGGGACAATTTGTTAGATGTTGCTTTTGATTCCCTTCATAATTCCCCAAAACTGATTTCTCAAACAAGCCTGCCATGAGGTGGCAAAGAAAATTGAAAAATTTATCAGACTAACCGAGGCTGTTCTTATACATCGCCGTGTGACAGTAGCAAGAACTCTGCCTGCACTTACAGTTAGCAGTGACATGAAGGATTTCATGGTGGGACCTGATACTGGTGGGCCTTTATGCAAATCTTTCTTAAGTCACTTTTAAAGTTGTGCTTTTTATTGCTAACTCTAGTATTTAGACTGTTCAAATGGATACCCTTATCTAATGAATAACTGGGCCTATGGCACTGCTGTGAAGAGCAAATTTAGCAGCGTACACAGAGAGCCAACTCACAGGCATTGGTCTCCAGAATCGAAATTGAAATGACGTCAATATAAAAGCCCCAAATATCATTGACTTCACAGCTCTAGTGTGCACCATGATAACAAAGTGAGAATGCTTACTCTGATATATGCAGTTGGAATAAATGATGCCACTTATTTATAGAATGTTTTTGATGTTCAGTAACTACAAGCTCATTGGAAAACTGAATCTATCATGCAATGTGGCAATTCATTTTTCCTACTGACACTACAGTAGCCGTTGACCAACAGTATCGTGGTAAAGCAAATGAAGTGATGTTGCTGCTCCTGGAGTATCTGGGTTCCACAAGAAGTGCTTTTTGATTTTACAACACCTCTGCAGGCATGGCCACTCCTGCTGCCAGCACCAGTAAAATGAATCTTTGCATTTAATACAGAAATGCTGTTGGCGATGGCTAGTAGATTATGCCACTCAAACCATTTATACAGGCCAGCAATGTGGCTTATGTATGATAGAAGTTGTCATTTATGGTGAAGGTGCAGTTTGCACAGTTTTTCATTGTTCTGCCTGCTATGGAACCTGTGTTCCAAAATAAACTAGCCAGTTTCCAGTTACCCCCACCCACGCCCTTCCTGAGGGATTACTGCAAACTTGCTTCTTGAAGCAGTTCGACAATATTAAAACACCATAAGAGAAATACACACTATGAAGATGACAGGCCATTAGCTGGGAGTGACAATCAAACTGATTCTCGGGACAAACACAATGCCAAGAATCAGGTAGGAAGGTTTCAACCTCTGTTTTGATGACTATCCTGATTTGCCAGCAAGTGCACTTTACCATTTTGTATCCTGTCATGCTCGAGTGATGTGCAGTCTGACATTCCACGCTTTCTTATGCTTGTTCTGCCAGTCAAAAGACAAAGAGGAAGGTATAAGGGGAAATAAATAAATGATGATTTGCATTCATCAGGGATAGACAAGACAATAAATGGAGCCTTTGCTGATTAAATGCTGATGGCGCAGCTGATGTGTGTAGTCAAAGGGTAGAATCTATTTAATGCCAAATACTCTCCAGATAAATTTAAGTTATTGCTATTACAATAGGTTTTGTGAATTAAATTAAAATAACAGCATAATGTTTGAAAGTTCACAATTCAAAATTGCCAGAGTTGATTGTTTTGCTATAATTTGATAGTGATGATAAAATTGTAGCCTACACTGAACACAGTTCCTGTGTTGCTTGACAAAGGCATTGAGGTAAATTTGGTGTTGCAGATCGCTGATTTTCACTTTGATCACAATGACATACCATAGTTTACATAATAATGCAGTGAAATAGTGGTGAATATATGAATCAGGAAAGGTTGCTGGCCAACTCTATTGTGCTAAATGAATGATGAAGTAAAGCCAGTGTCATAGTTGGATTTTAGCAAGTTTGATATTTTGCATGGTAAACATCTTGTCTTGTAACAACAACCAACGTCCAATAACTGGGCAGGGAATAATTCCTTGTAAAATAGTTAACCCAGAATAGTTAAACTCTGAAATTATGTTGGTTGGGAATGAATAATAAATCTTAAGCTTAATTGAGGAATTCAGATGGCATTATTATACATTGGAAGAAAGTTTTACACATTCCATGAAGGCAAGGGCTGCAACAGTGCTGATGACAAAAAATGCACTGGTGGCATAAATTCTAAAACCAAAGCAGCAGAATATAGAGATGAACATAAATTTTATGTTAATTCAGATGCCATTTCACTTTTGTCAAAGGCAGATTGAAATATGTACAAAAGTGAATGATCAAATTCTCTGCATTAGTTTATCATCACAGATTTCCATAATATATATAAATGATATATCCCATGGGCAAAGAAACACTGATATTTAACAGTGTTGTATATGTTACCTGGTTGGTAGCTGCGTCTAATGTGTGCAAGCTGGAGAAGGTGAAATGCTGCAGTACTATGGAGGGAATATAGCTGTGTTTGCATTTGTAACAATTGTTACTTATGTGATTTATAATGGGAAGTGAGTTGGTACAAAGAAATAGACTGCAATGAGAGTGAGAATTTGTAAAATGAAAAAATAATTGGCACTCTTCACCAGCTGATTCCGTTTCGACCATTATTTGAATTCCATCCCTTAATTTCCTCATAGTTTGCACTCTTTATCAGATGGTCATAGAATCATAGGATAGTTACACCACAGAAGGAGGCAGTTTGGCCCATCATGTCTGTGCTGGCCCTCTGATTAGCAATTCACCTAGTGTCACACGCCCCCACCTTTTCCCTGTAGCCCTGCACATTTTTCCTTTTTAGATAACCTAATTCCTTTTTGAATGCCTCGATTGAACCTGCTTCCACCACATTTTGAAGCAGTGAATTCCAGATCCTAACCACTCACTGTCTTAAAAAAGATTTCCCTCATGTCACCATTGCTTCTTTTGTCAATGACCTTAAACCTGTGCCCTCTGGTTCTCAATCCCTCCAACAATAGGAACAGTTTCTCCCCATCTACTCTGTATAGATCCCTCATGATTTTGAATACCTCTATCAAATCTCCTTTCAAATTTCTCTTCTTAAAGCAGAACAGTCCCAACTTCTCCAATCTATCTCTGTAACTGAAGTTTCTTGTCTTCAGCTTAAAAGTCTGGGTGATTCATGCTGTGCAATTTTCTTTGACAACTGACAATGCCACTATGATTAGGGAAGATGGATTGTGTTCAAAATTATTTCCCTTGTCCTTACATAGGAACATTTATGTTACCACCTAGAAGTCAGGTCTGGAGGTGGGTGATAGTGATGGACCAGCCTGGTACACACCTCTTGTCCCATTTTGTTGGTGAACTGTGACCAATAGGGTTGTCAGGTTCCCCAAGTGTACACTCTGGTTCTGTTAAAATGGCAATTTTTAGTTGTTTCTTATCTAGTCCACTCTGGATTTCTCCCCCTAAACCCCTTCACCTCTCCATTTCCCCCTCTGTTCAAACCCTTGTCAAAACACGCCTCTTCACTGCATCTATCATTTCCTTCTTTGGCACGGTATCCATTTTTGTATGAATATACCAATGTGAAGTGCTGCAGGATATTTTCCTTTCTTAAACATTCCATATAAATGCATGTTGGCTGTTGTTTATGATAATGTAAAAATTATGATGATTCTTTTAGCTGAAGAAATGGTGGTGCTGCAGGCTGCAGGGAGATGTGTGTAGTCAAAGGGCAGAATCTGTTTACTGCCAAATAACCTCCAGATAAATTGAAGTTATTGAAACTGCAGTGCTTGCAACCCAGAGCTAGCCAAAGCCTGGTTTTGTGCAAAGATAATGCATTACAGTATGACAGTCTATCCTTTAACATCATCCCTCAAATGAAAATTATATATTAGGGCGAGACATTGGGCTCTGAAGCAATGTTTTTGGGTACTATGTGTGCTGTTTACAGCTGTGATGATTGTGGTGCACATGTGCACTTGTGATGAGAAATGCACTGTCATCTTGTGTCATCTTGGTGTAAACATGCGAGCGGTGAATACCTATGGTAGGGTGCAGCATAAGCAGATGATGATGTGCAATGTTGTGTTGACACTGGCATTGATATTACGGAACTTAGCGTCCCAACTTATGCTCTCTCTTAAGCTTGCACAACTGAACACATGTTAAGCAACAGGAAGGTCCACCCACCAAGGCTACTTAACGGAGCCAACAACTACTTAGAGGTTAGTTGCTGTTTTATTTTTTCTGGCTATTGCTATGAATCTACACATTTTTGGTGCTTTCCATAGTTCTTTCAAGTAAAGTGTCCAGGTGCTGAAGTGCCTTTTACTGACTTCAAAGCTTCTGAGAAAGCTGTGCAATTTTCTTTGACAACTGCCAATGCCACTGTAATTAGGGAAGATGGATAGTGTTCACAGTTCTTTCTCTTGTCCTTACAAAGGAACATTTATGTTACCACCTAGCAGCCAGGCCAGGAGGTAGGTGATAGTGATGGTCTAACCTGGCACACACTCCTGTCCCATTTTGTTGTTGAAACATGTGGGAGCTGGTGGATACTACAGAAAACACATCTGCAGTAAGTGTCCATATCTCGAGGAACTTTGGCTCAGTGTTGATGAGCTGGAGTCCAAGTTTCGGAGACTGTGTTGCTTCAGGGTGAGGGAAAGTTACCTGGACATTTTGTTCCAGGAGACAGTCACACCCTTTAGGCTCGGTACTTGAGATTTGGTCCGTGGTCAAGGATAGAAGCATGCAAGGCAGATATGGGGATCCAGAAGATAGCACTGGAGGAGCAGTCACTCTTGCAATGGTCCAACAGGTTTGAGGATCTTTCAGCCTGTGTGGACCAGAGCATGGACTACAGGAAAGATGAGCAAACCAACTGCGATACTGTGGTACAGGACTCTATTCAAGTGGGGGCAGTGAAAAGGAATGTAGTAGTAGTGTTCTCTGCAGCCTAGAACGTGAGACCCGAAGGCTGTGTTGCCTGCCTGGTGCCAGAGTTAAGGACACTACCTGAGGGCTGGAGAGGAACTTGGAGTGGAAGGGGAAGGATCCAGTTGTCTTGGTCCAAGTGGGTACCAACAACATAGATAGGTCTAAGAAAGGTTCTGCTGAGGGAGAATGAGCAGCTAGGGGATAAATTAAAAAGCAGAGCTACAAAGATGATAATCTCTGGATTACTATCTGAGCCATGAATAAATTGGCATTGGATAAATAAGATCAGAAAGGTGAATGCATGGCTTAAAGATTGTTGTGGGAGAAATGGGTTTTGATTCATGGACCACTGGCACTAGTACAAGAGAAAGCGAGAGCTGAACTGATGGGATTTTCTTCTCTTGAATCCCGTTGGGACCAGTGTCCTGGTGAATTGTATATCTAGGGCTGTAGAGAATGCTTTAAACTAAATAGCGGGGGAAGGTGGGGGGAGTGGCAGCGGGGAGAATGGGGTGTTCACATGAGGGGAGATTTAGAAAGTTAACAAGAAAGGTCAAGGCAATAGCGTTGGACAGTGATATGGGAAATGACAACCAGAGTGTGACAGGAAGGGACAGAGGGTACAAGCATAAGAACACATCAGCAAGTAGGGTCAGGGTAGGGAAAAATGGTAAAAAGATAGAATTAAACGCTCTTTATCTGAATGGGATGCAGCATTGATGATGATGATCCAAGATGGATGAATTTCCAGCACAAATTGAAATAAATGCATGTGATATGGTTGCAAGAGGACCAAGGCTGGGAGCTGAATATTCAGCTCTATTTGACATTTCAGAAAGATATGAAGAATGTGAAAGGGTGAGATCAGTACATTAGTGAGAAGTGTTCTTGGCTCAGAAGATCAAGATGTAGAATCAGTTGGGTGGAGATAAGAAATAGAAAGGGAAAGAGATGGTGGAAGTAGTTTATGGACCCTCTAACGGTAGCTACACTGTGGGATGGAGTATAAATCAAGAAATAATGCAGACTTGTAAGAAAGTTACTGCAATAATTGTTGGTGATTTTAATCTTCCCGTACATTGGACAAATCAAATTGGCAAAGGAAGCCTTGAGGTGAGCTCCTAGAATGTGTTTGGGACAGTTCCTTCAAACATTATATTCTGAAACCAACCAGGAAACATTCTATTTCAAGTCTGTCAGTGTATAATGAGACAGGATTAATTAATTATCTGATAGTACAGGATCCTCCAGGCACAAACCATCATGGCATGATAGAACTTCACATTCAGTTGAATGTGAGAAACTTGGGTGTGAAGCTAGTGTCTTAAACTTAACTAAAGTTGCAAAGGTCCGAAGACATACTTTAGTACAGTGGACTGGAAAAATACATTAAAATGTAACATGGTGCAAAAGCAGTGGCAGATATTTAAGAGATATTTCAAAATTCTCAATGAAGATATATTCCATTTAGTTGCTTGGTAGTACAGAACTTGGGTATTGCTGAGAAAAGAGACATGTTGAAGCTTTACATTTTGCACTCATTAGAACAGACAAAAGAATGCCAAAGGGAACGACAATTTATACTGCATGTGAAAAGAGTGCTGGCTGGTTAGCAAGTTGACCCTGATAGGCTGAGGTGTTGCCATGGAGAATGTATCAGGGAACTATTGTCCCCCATGCTTTTGTTTATTTCAAAAAAGGCAAAATGCCTGAACATATTCCTTTTGCCCGCAGAGGACAGGTCCCTGTGTTTGAATATATGTAGCTTCTAGCAAACCATATATTCCATTGAGAAAAAGAATCTATGTGAAAGATGCACCATCTGTGGCTAACTAAGGGAGTTACGGATGGTGTCAAATTGAATGGAAAGGCACACCATGCTGCGAAGATTGAGAGTAGGTCAGAAGATTGGGAAAATTTTAGAAACCAACAAGGATGACTGAAAAATAAGGGCAAAATTAGAATATGAAAGTAAACTAGCAAGAAATGTGAAACCTGGTAGGAAGAGTTTCTACGAGTATAGTAATTTCTTGCTTAATTTTGTAGTTGCATTCCTGAAAAGTCCCACTTGAAAAGAAACAATGTTAAGCAAATCAGATTTTCCCCTTACAACCAATGTAAAAGCCGTAGTTAGGTTCTGTAGGATTCTTGTCCTCAGAAAAGAAATGAAAATATTATTCATAACCATTTGAAAATATATTGTAAGTTTAAATATTGTATATTCCTAAATTCCTACATTTGTAAATGAAGTAACCTTTAAAACAAGAAAATTAAAAATATTAAAGAAATCTGCTAACTCTTTCTACTTACCTCTCATTCACCAACCCTTGCACTTATCGACCCTCCCGCTTACCCACCTCCTGCTCGCTGACCCTCCAACTCCCCAGCTCTCCTGCTCCATCTTACTTGCCGCTTCCCTCATCCAAACCCTCGCCATAAGCAAAGACTTAGGAGAGGGGTGCTGAGAGGGAGGAAGTGAGGGAGGATTGGGGAGGGAAGTGGCAAGTGGGAGGGTGGGGGAACAGGAGGATTGGCGAGAGGGCGAGTCGACGAGCAGGAGAGGCTGCACCAAAATGGAGTCAATTGGGACACACAGGCTACGTCAGCCTGGCACGAAATGACACTAAAACAAAAATCCCAACACTAAGTGTGCATACTGGCCCTGTTATATCCTCAGTGCTAAAGTGGAAAGATTTAAAAAGGGACAACTTAAGTGGAGACTTAGTGAATATAAAAAGGAAGAGAGTTGAGACTGGGGAGTTAATAATGGAAGCAACGAAATGGCAGAGGCTTTGAACAAGTATTTTGTATCTGTCTTCACGGTAGAAGACACAAAGAGAAAATCCCAATAATAATAGTAGAAAATCAAGGAGTAAAAGGGAGGGAGGAATTTAAAACACCCACGATCACTAGAGAAAAAGTACCAGAAAAATTAATGGGACTAAAGGCCGACAAGCCTCCTTGACTTGATACCTCACATTCTAGGATCTTATAAGAAATGGCTGCAGGGATAATAGATGCACTGGTTGTAATCTTCCAAAATACGTAGGTTCTGGAAAGATCCCAGCAGACTGGGAAACTGCAAATGTGACATCTCTGTTCAAGAAAGGAAGGAGACAGAGAGCAGGAACTCTAAGCCAGTTAGCCTAACATCTGTCATTGGGAAAATGCTGGAATCCATTATTAAGAAAGTAGTAGCAGGACATTTAGAAAATCATAATACAATCAGGCAGAATCATGGTTTAATGAAAGAGAAATCATGTTTGACAAATTTGAGTCCTTTGAGGAAGTAACAAGCAGGGTGGATAAAGGAGAACCAGTATATTTGGATTTCCAAAAGACTTTCAATAAGATGCCACATAAAAGGTTACGTAAGATAGGAGCTCATTGTGTTGGGAGTGATATATTAGCATGGATAGATGACTGGTTAATAAAAGGGAAACAGAGAGTCAGGACAAAGAGGTCATTTTCAAGTTGGCAAACTGTAACTAGTGGAATGCCACAGAGATCAATGTTGGAGCCTCAACTATTACCAATCTTTATTAATAACTTGGATGAAGGGACAACTGTATTGTAGCCAAATTCACTAATGATAAAAAGTTAAGTAGGAAAAAGATGAGGAGGACACAAAGAGTCTGCAAAGGGATATCGATAGATTAAGTGAGTGGGCAAAAATTTGGCAGATGGAGTATAATGGGGGAAATTGTGAGGCTTTCCACTATGGCAGGAAGAATAGAAAAGCAGAATATTATTTAATTGGAGAGAGAATGCTGTGGTACAGGGGCTATCCTTGTACATGAATCACAAAATGTTAGCATGAAGGTACAGCAAGTGATTAGGAAGGAAAATGGAATGTTGGCCTTGATTGCAAGGGGGACGGAATATAAAAGTAGGAAAGTCCTGCTACAACTGTACAAGCCATTGGTGAGACAGCACCCAGAGTATTGCATACAGTTTTGGTCTCTTTACTTAAGATTACTTGCATTGGAGGCAGTTCAGAAAAGCTTTATCAGCTTGATTTCTGGAAGAATGGCTTTCTTATGGGGAAAGATTGAGCATTTGGGTCAAAACTCAATAATAGAATGAAAGGTGATCTTATTGAAACATATAAGATTCTGAGGCGTCTTAGTAGGGTCGATGTTGAGAGAATGTTTCCCCTTGTGAGGGAATCTAGACTAGGGGCACAGTTTCAAAATAAGGAGTCTCTCATTTAAGCTGGAGATGAGGAGGAATTCCTTCTCTTAGAGGGTTGTTAATATTTGGAATTCTGTACCCCAGAGAGCAGTGGTCCCTGCTGTCTCCCATGTTCAGCTTTTTAGTTCTTCATCTTTCCCAGGTCAGGTTCAGCTCCCACAGGACTCCCAGCACCTGCTCCAGCCACAATGTAACTCCCCTTTATGAGGTGTAGGCTCGTTTTAAGCAGTCTTAGCAAGTATTGATTTTAGGTTCCCAACCGATGCGTGCAGCCAATTAACAGTGTGTTTAGTGTTGGCTGCACACACAAATTATGTAAGTGAGCAGGCAGCATGAAGATAGTCTGCTGTGTTCATTACATCCAACCAGCCGGGTCAATTGCGCATCACAATCCCCACACCCATTTTAGCGAACTACCTAAGTTAACCCCCTCTCATTTTTTTAAACAAGGTGCATGGAGTAGAGGTAATTATATGTACTTGAGGAGACTTGCCCACAGTCATGCCTATCAGGAAAGTCTGGGTGCTCTGGTCAAGACCAGTCATTAGGACCGTACAGTTGGGGCAGCACATACACAATTCCCTGATATGAGCTTGTAGTTCTGCCAACAGTTCAAAATCAGAAAATGACTGAAACCCTCCCCCATGAGTTGTTTTTGGAAAACTTTTTTTACCACCACCACCTCGGTGTAAGGATTTTAGCCACTGAGCTATGCTACGTTCTCTGCCCGGATGACAGATTTCTGTTAAGACTGTACAGTATCCTTTCACTACATTGTTAAACATAATCTGATTAATCCATTATTAAAGATGCATATTATTGTAAGCGATGACTATCATAATTTCTTTAAAGTACTGTTTAATAATAAATATAGTGCAGCAATAAGAGGATATGGCCCTACTGCACTTACAGGAAAAACAAGTACCCTATTCTGAATGCATTGTCAAACCGTATAATCTTTCCTCATGTCAAAAATTTAAAAGTTAGCACACTCTCTCAGTAAGCCATTCCAAGTAAAGTGTTTCTCTGACCTTAGTTGTACAGTGAGTAGAATGGAAGCTCTGCATTGCAGGGATGTAAAACAATTGTTCAATAGGCAGGGATACTCCAATTTGAGGTGTACAGATTACTGTTAGTGGGAGTTTATAATTGTGCCATGTTGCATTTTATAGTGAATAAATTCAACATTGCAAAATTCCTTGTGATATAATGTCAATAGACCCAAACATGGGTGTGGGAATCACAATGGGCTTCATGTTGCCTGCTCATTTCGGTGCTGATTTCATTGTCCTGCCTGGCTGCACTAACCATGCTGTTGATTTTGTGGATGCATCAGTAGAGGGCCAATAACATGAACTTCCAATAGACATTTGACAAAAAATCAATATGCAAGGTAAGGGCTCATGGAGTTGGTGGTAGTAAATTAGCATAGATAGAGGATTCTTTGACGGACAAGGAGCAGACAATAAAGATAAATGAGGCATTTTCAAGCTGACAGACTGTCAGTGGAGTGCCACAAGGATCAGTGTTGGAGCCTCAGCTGCTTACAATCTATATTAATGGGTGGAGGGCAATCGCCCATGGTGATCCCCATGCCCGTGTTTGGACCGGGGCTTTGGTTTATGTTGCATCCTAAAGACTTGCTCAGTACTGCAATGAAGTGTCAATGTGGAGTTATATGCTCTAGTTTCTGGATCGGAGTTTGAAGCCAAAATCACTGAGTCAAAGGCAAAATGCTACTACTGAGTGAAGGGTAATACTATTTGAATGATAATTATGGAACGTCTGATATTTCCTTAATTTACAAATAGTTGGATGCCTGTCATCTCAAACTATTGATAGAAACCAGAAAATACTTAGAAAATGGACACCCTTTTCTGCTACAGTAACAATTACCATTTGTTGCATTAGAAATTTTGGGAAGACACAGGAAACTGTAAAAATATATCCCAGTGTATCAGTGTTTTACATAACCTATCCAAAATGCATCTGATGATGAAGACTGTGGGTGTAATAAAATGCCAAGTCTTGAATAAGCAGATGTTTGGTGTCACCCTAGCACTGACACAAAATCTAACGAGTAGCATTTTGCAGATTAAGGTGAAGAATGGTTGGTGACCTTGATTTTTTTTAACTCGAGTCAATGGTTCTACCTTTGCTTCAATGAGGTTTTGCAATGGGAATTTACTGACAGATGTTATTGTAAAATGGAGTTAGTATTTGAAGTTCTTTGGACACTGCCTATTCATTAGTGCAACTAAATGCCATACGGCAACAGCTAATCTTTGTCTCATATAGCACCTATGCTCCCCAGTGCAGGAAAATTTGGAGCTATCCCTTCAATGCCAAATTTTACAGAGATGTTACATGCATTAATATTGATTAGATGTTCTAAATCTCATTTTTCTTTACCAAGGAATCTCTTCAAAAGGACCAAGATCTATAGTGAGGTTACCACCAACGTTGAAGAGAATATGACACAAGATTAGGTAAATTTAGAAGTGGCTAGGGAATTCAAGTGACGCCCACATCCTGTAAATAAATTTTTAAAAATTGAAATCCTGTCAGGGGAAGTGAAGCCTAAGGGTGATAAAGAGCTGCATAGCTTTGAGTTCCTTAACAAGACTGGGTTACAGTAGGAAATTGTGTTGAAGCTGTGAGGATTCAGGAAGCGGCAGAAAGAATGTTGGGCAAAATACTGGGAATTTAGGAGGAAGAGGGCAATTTTAGAGAAGTCACTACTATAGCAGGATTTTAAAAAATTACTTTTATGTTCCTCAAAAAGTTGACACTCGGAAGAGACTTTCTGTGACTATGTGGCTTTGCTTTGCAATTTGTACTCTCCATGTGTAAAACTAATCTGATGTTACTATAAATGGGATTTTTAAATACATTAATACAGTGTAATTTAAAAATTAAGAAATGGGCTGCAGTTTACATTTTGCAGCCCATCCATATTAATATGCAAAATATGCTACGTATGGACAAGAAAGAATTAATTGAAATTGAACTCTTTGGCAGGGAAAGGCTCAGGAGAACTTCTGCATTATTAATGTTCATAAGATTAGTTACTGAACAGTGAGGCATTATTCTACAGGCCAGTTGTCCTATAAACAGGGCATTGTACTTAGAGTAACTCACTTCAAAGTTGAGATTTAGCAATGGGATTAACTGAATGCATTTTTCACTGCTGAGTGTCTAGTCAGACATCTTTTATTTAAGGACCATGCCACTAGGGTAGTTGCTGCAATATCTAATGAATGAATCTAAATTTGTTCCCATAGATTCTATTTATAATGCTGCCACATGGAGCAGAGCCCACACATTTTCAAAGCATCAGTGATTGAGCTTGTTTGAACTTATTCGTATCCATGCAAAGTCAAGTTGCTAAAGCTTTCCTCCTTTGAGCTGTCTCATTTCTTTCCCTCACTGGGCATTTGGAAATCCAGTGTGTGAGACCCATACACTAAATTCTCCCATCTCTTTAGACTACTACTTTGATCATAGTGGATGAATTGTACAGTACTCCTGCTTTTAGTTGAATGTGTGGCTGGGCAGGAAGTTGCACATCTACATAAGAGCGCTTCAGTTGACTGACATGTTTTCTCCTAGCCATCTAATGGCATGTTAAATAATGATTGCTCCAACCCAAAACCTCCTGATACCTTGCTTTGTGCAACCACAAATCATTGTTGCATAATTACCAAATTGTTACAAATAGGGCAGCAGGATCGAAGCGATATGTCATTTGTTTTGTGGATGCATCTTACATCAAAGTCTTTAATCATTCTAAAACCTTCTGCTTCTGAAGATCTAGTACTGTAGCTTTGTCAAGTAATTAATCATTTTCTTATGAAGTCCTGAAGTTAGAGACTTTCATTTGTTTAATTGCACCATTTTGCACCTCGGATAATTGTCATGCAGCAACCTTAACTTATTTAGGGAAAGCAACAATTTAATGCAGGTTGCGCAACATTTTAGGTGGGTGCTTGCCATTGACAATTAAGTAAAGGGACCTCACCAATCCAACAAAACTTCGGTCAGCAGTGGAGACTCCGGACAGGCAAATCCTGTTGGAGTGTAACCTTCTTGTTTAATTTAGGAGAAAACAATAGTTTCCCATTTGAGTTCCTTTCTCCCTCAAGATAAACAATCTGCTAAAACAGAGCAGAATGTGAACCATGTATGGAACACATCAGCTTTAATCATGCTTTTCACATCCCCAGGATGTCCCGCAGTGCTTCACACTCAAAGAAATCCCTTTGAAGTATAGTTACTGTTGTAATGCAAGAAATGTGGCAACCAATTTGTTCATAATGAGATCCCACAACAGCCGTGCAACAATGGCCAGATAACCTGTTTTAGTGATGTTGATTGAAGGAAAAATATTAACTAGGACACTGGGGAGTACTGCCTGATTTTCTTTGAAATAGTGCCATGGAATCTTTTGTGCCCACCTGAGAGGGCAGGTAGGGCTCAGTTTAACATCTCATCTGAAAGACAAGACCTCCAACAGCGCAGCACTTATCCAGCAATGTGATGGAACGTTAGCCTAGATTTATTGTGCAATAAAGAAAGTGAGGCGTATTTTACATTGCCAAACTACTCCAAGCACTTCTTTGAGCAGTGGATAGATAGCCTGAATGGGTCGCTGAAAAATAATTGACTGAAGAAACCTTACTGGGACTGCGTTCACCTACTTACAATAGAACAAAAAATATTGAAAATGCACAGGTCGTCAGGCATTACCTAAGTGAGGAAGATAAGTTAACGTTTCTGGTGGAAACCTTCATCAGAACCAAGACAAAGTGAAACAGAACTTCTTCAAGACCTGAACACTTAGAAGAGAGGTGGCAGCAAAACAAATTCATGTGCAGATAAAAAACCATGGAGTAGATTTTGGTCTTTACCACCTGGGCATTACAGTGAAATGCTTTCAATGTGTGTCCTTCCTATCTTTCCTGTCCATCCAATGCAGTGAGTTGCTCTGGTGGTCCTTGGAGGCAGCAGGTGGGTGAATTTCTTCAGGGCTTCTCAAGTGCTGCTCCTGCAATTTTAGTAGATGTCTGATGCTAGAGCAGGAGAAGCTAATTGTAGGGTGTAGATGGGTTGAAAAACTGCTATGAGGATGTGCAACATTCGGTTTGTCTAAGTAGGTAGAAAAGTAACCACAAATTCTACTCTCTTCCTGAGCATCCATAGTAGACGTAATGGATTGCAAAATCCTATTGCTGGCATGATAGAATATCCCCATGGGATGCTAGTAAGCAAATGCCATCAAATTCTTGTTCATTCAAAAAGTGCATGGGAATGATATCCTCAGGAGCGGTGGCCCATCCATTTCCTCAATAAGAGTTATGACCAACACTACCAATAGACAATGCTGCCTGGAACAGCAAAAAATGGGGCCTGTTTGAACCCAGCACTAATTTCAAATGGCCCTGCTGAGTTTGGGTTTCCTGCCCTTTTGATTTACGCCCCA
Source organism: Cetorhinus maximus (assembly GCF_964194155.1). Taxonomy (NCBI): domain Eukaryota; kingdom Metazoa; phylum Chordata; class Chondrichthyes; order Lamniformes; family Cetorhinidae; genus Cetorhinus; species Cetorhinus maximus. Next base: position 69,836,485 of record NC_135879.1, on the reverse strand, counting down.
CCCCCTTCCCCCTCCCAGCGAAAATGGGATATGCTGGAAATGGCCCCACTCCGCGAAAATTTGGTCCATGGTTTTAGTTCTCTTAAGATCAGTAGTGTTGGTTGTCCAAACGTTCCAGTTGGTCAGTACACCACCAAAAATTTTATTAAGTCATACAGAGCAGTAAAGTCCCTCATCTCTGGTAGTTAGCCAAGCTGAGCTACAAGAGGTCGCAGGCACTACAATTATTCTCAATGCCACTTGCTTTGAGGAGGATAAAAATTTGCAAGACCTGCAGGAAACATGTAAGCTTGGTGAGAACAGATTTGGGGTCAGTAGTGATGTCTTCTACTGCTAAATAACCCGCTGATGCTTAAATCTGAGGTGGGAAATGGAACAATGACCTGTTACTCCAGATCCCTACCGACTTTTGCCCCAACTTTCAGTTATTTCCAACAATACTGCTTGCCAGTTGTTGTGTCACATCCTGCAGTGTAAGCGGTAGCCCACCTCCTCTACTCTGCTAGTAAAGGTCAACTGACCTTGAGCTATTATGTCATTAGATCATTACAGTTTGGTAATGCAGAGGCCTCTAACTTTAGCCGATTGACTGTGCAAAGATGCATGAAGCAAGTCACAAAGGCATTGTTTGTTCAAGCAAGTCAGTATGTGGGTAAGTCCAGAACTAGGGGGCAGTGTTTTAGAATTAGGGGTTTCCCAGAGATGAGAAGAAATTTTGGCCAGAATTTTACGGCCCCATCACGATGGCGATGAGGCCGTAAAATGTGACAACCATTCTAAACTCCGTTGACTTCACCGGGACCGTAAAATCCCGCTGTCGTAAAATTCCACCATTTTTCTCTGAGAATTGTGCAACTTTGGAACACTCTGTCTCTGAAGGAGGTGGAGGCAGGGTCACTGAAAAATTTTTAAGGCAGAGGTAGATAGATTCTGGTTAGGCAAGGGATTCAAAGGTTATCAAAGGTAGATGGGAATGTAGAATTCGAAACACAATCAGATCCACCATGATCTAATTGAATGGCAGCACAGGCTCGAGGGGCTGAATGGCCTACTTCTGCCCCTATTTCGTATGTTTTGTATGTTGTTATTTCCACACATTTCAGCTGCATTCTTCCTCCATATCAACAACAACTTGTATTCATGTGGAACCGTTAACATAGTGAAACACCCCCAAGATATTTTACAAGATCTCAGTGTCCTAAAACACTTTAAAGTACTTTTTAAACTACAACCCTGACTATAATGTAGTTGTAAATTCTCTGCATCTTCTCCAGGTACTTCTGGTACTCACTTCCCCCCCGAGTATATCCACCCAACCCTCAGCCCACAACTCCATCCTCCTCAACTCCCAGCTGGGCTTTTACTTCAGTGAAGTCCTGATGGAATGCTACATTGTTATAGGTGCATTCCTGAGGACTGAGGACTCATCTACCTGTTCCAGTGGATATAATAGATCGCATGGCCTTTTGAGGAAAAGCTAGATTTTTTCCCAGTGTCTTGACCAACATTCCGCCTTTGACCTATTGTCCTTCACTTCATTTGCTGTTGTGTGACCTTGCTATGCACAAGTTGGCTGCATTGCCTATTTAACAGCAGTGGTTGCATTTCAAAAAAACAGTTCATTAGCTTTGGCTAATCTTGGAGATGTGATTACATGCTATATTTATGCAAGTTTTTTTCTTATATACTGAACTGCAGGTGACTCATTATTTTTATTGATTTGAAGTTTAATTTTTAAAACTTTGTGTTTGTTAAACATTATAAGGTTACATAACAATATTCACACAGTAATTTTTAAAAATCCACCCTCCAAGGAAGGTCTTTGTAGCCTGAAGTTAATCAATAGTGAAAATTACATTTGTTTCAAAAATTTAATCAGGCATGTTTTCTGATTATCAAAGTTCAGGTGCAAGTGACTAATGTGCTTAAGATAAACTACTTAGCGGCTGCTTAAAAATAGAACACAAGGAGTAAGCACTTGGACCTTGTTGACTGGAAATTGCACTTGAATAACTCTGATGTGACCGCATGAGATGTACAAAAAATTCTGCATTTACTAAATAAGATTTTTTTTGAATGAAAATTGATGAGGGAATGTTCCTTGCTTTGTACAGTAAATACAACGTTGGTGTCTAACCTGTTTATAATCCCCATCAAATAACATGTATAACGTGGGACAGTATTTGCTGCATTATTAGCCACTTTCCATGAACCACCCTCTATTTGGTGCTAATCCAAATAGCTAAAAGAAAGAAATTAGAGTCACACGAATCGGCCTTTCATAGCTGAAGGGTACCAATAGGTCTTCTTGTGGTTAACATTTTCATGGTTTGGATTGCATTCTTTTCTAGTTAATTGTTTTGACTTTTCTACAGTAGACTCAAGCAGTATGGTCATGTCAGTCTTTTGTGATTGTGTAGTTGCTGGTGGCTTTCCACAAGATCCTCTCTCGTTCTTCTTTGATGCAGTTGGTGACTAAAGAAACATGCATATCCTTGATCAGTTGCCAGGACGACCATCATGCATGAGTGGAAAAGTTCATTACAGCTGTTTTTGCAAATGAAGTACGGATCTCTCTGCGATAGGTTTTTTAAGAAGTGACTAATCCAATATGTTAGTAATCTGTGTGACAGTATGAATAATTTCATAAATATTTTAATTACACTGTCTGCAGGTGTCTGATTTGCATAATCAGAGCCATCCTGGAGTAAAGGGACTTGGCTCAGTTTATTCAAACATATGTGCATACAGAATCACATCCCTTATCTTCTGGCCTGCAAGGTCAGATTATTATTGTGTCTGCTTAATAGGAACCAGAGGGCTGGACGTGTTGTGAATTGACTTGTGTTAGCTGGTATATTATGTCCCACAGCTGCAGCATCCCACTGGGATATCTTTTATTCTGCCTTTGTTTACTGTGCATCAAAATGAAATCCAGATCAAAGTCCATTTCCATATATTGCAGCTTCCTGAAAACATTCATGTGATAACCTTTGCTTTACCAATTGTTCTTGTCCACCTCCATGCTTTTTATCTTTGACTATGTATGTTGACAGACTCTGGCAGTGCAGCACTGGGTTTCAGTTTGGTCCACACGCTTTAATTGTGTATGTTTTTGGTCCACATGCTTCAATTGTGTATGTCTGTCTGTGTCTGTGTGTGTTGTGTGTGTGTGTTTGTTTGAGAGAGATGGGTGGGGAGGCGGCAGCGGAAGGGATGATGTTCCAACAATACCATGACACATTGTAAATTTGAGACAATGGCACGTGCGAATGTCTCTTTTTAATTCCCTGATTCAGTGCAGTGAAAAAAAAACTAGTATCATAAGCACAGATGGACTGGTATATAAAGGACTAGCCATCAGTGTAAGCCACTTCAAAGTAAACTCCAAGGGTTTGTGAAAGTTAGATGTAGACCCAGCTGCAGAGTAACTGAAAATGGTAGCGCTGTTCTCAACTATTTAGAACCTTTGATTAGGATCCTTGCTAATGGTCTTATACCACTGAATTTATTTATACACCCCAGTGGCTGTGAGTTGTGGCCATTCTAGATGTCTGTGTTTCTTCCAGGGCCTTTTCTGCTTCTCAGTGTCTACCTGTGGGCTCAAGACCTTGTGGGACCAGTGGACACCACAGGGATTGTGCTGTTGACATGAGTAGAAATGACATTTTTTTAAAAGTTTCTTTTATTCCTTTTTCACAGTTAGGTTCTTTTATTAAAACGTGGGAGGGCATGTTAAAAAAAAAGAGTATTTGGGTAATCAGAAAAGGAATACTAGTGAGCTCAGTGGTTCAATATCCAAAGACTCACATCAGTGCCTTAGTATCTACTTCTTCTGGCCAGTCTGTGGCCAGTGTTTGAAATTGTTTGTAGACTCACTGGTTAGGACTGACAATTTCAGTTGGAAACAGCTCATTTTTGTTTCTTGGCACCGTTGTTCACTGTGTAGATTTTATGAGGCGGTACTCCCAGTATTAAATTCTCATTCAATGAGAACATGCATTGGAGAATCAACTGCAAAAGGACAGCATGACTAACTTGTGGCAACCACAATTTTCTGGTCCTTAATTTTGAAAGCTGAAATTCAGAGCATTGTCAATTGGCCACACCGACCTTTGTATCGGATTTTCTGTACCATGCACCTGGCAAACGTGAACCTGCGTTGCGAACGTACGCTTATAAAGTTTATCCGATGAGATCTATCACCAATGTGAATGCAGTAGATTCACAGCACAGGAAGTCAAACTTGTTACCTGTGATACAAGTGTGACGTTATAGTAACTAATTTTAATTTTGGCAAAAGCTGTTCTTCTTTTGGATCAAAACCAGATGAATACGACATTGGGTGACAAATAAATCTGGTGGCTGTCAAGTTTTAAAACAGGTTCCTGTTTTTATTTTTCTCTTAACTTTATTCTCCTACTCCTCTGCTGAAATCATTAACTCCTTACTGGGGTAGTTCCAAGATGTTATCTAGCCTCTGATACCTCAACTGAGTAAATTTGTGAATATTGTTGATAGGCTTTTTGATCATGGAGAGGCATCACAATGAGCTTGATTCTGTTATCTAATGATATGCACACTCATGCAGTTCCAGCAGGGATAGTTATCAGTACCAGGCACACTGAACAATTATCCCCTTCTTAACCCTAGCATTGACATATATTGTAGCACCAATCCTGCCTTTTGGCTTGACTGCTGCTTTGTGGGAAGCATATTTACAAAGCACTGTACTTGGTCAGCCATTTTTTTCCTTTGTGGGGAAGGAAAAATCTCTAAGCAACCAAATAGTATTTTTGCCACAGTGAAGTCACATACAAGCAATCTAATGGCATGTTTCTGGGCTGCATTTTGCACTCCCTTACTGGTGAGTTTGAAGGCATGGGCATGTAAAATCCAGCAGGTAGTTTGCCCGCTGCCTACCAGCCCACCTTTGCTCCCACTGCAATTTTACCAATTGATGCTTACTTAAGGGCCTTATCCAGTACTGCCATGATTTAACTGACAGTGGGAGGGGCCCTTGAAAAGTGCCCAGCCCGGCAGGTTTCCCTGCACAGGTTGATGGCAGGCAAGGAATGGAGTTCGCTCCTTAACTGGCTCCCTGGGGCATATTTCCAGGAGGATGATGCCCTATTAAAAATGGCGACCAAACCTTGTTTCAAATTTCTGCTCTATGGATTATGTATGAAAATATATGGGCCTGGATTTCAAAACTGCTCCTAATTTGGCATTTGATGCCACAGAATATGTTTCCATAAGGAAGAATATAAAAAGACACAGAGAAAGGGGAAGTAAATGGGATTGGAATAGATACATCTATGTTTTAATTTATTTATTTCTTTTGTTATGACCAGTTAGGAGGGGTGAACTAACTCCTCTCTTTGTCCCACTCCTCGGTTGGTTATAACAGTTTGAATTTTAAAAAGATGTGATATTGCCAATTCAATATGTATTTAACTGTGTATAGCTCTATGTATGAATTAAACAAGCCAGATTCCTCAACTTAACAAATAAGGAATTAGCTTTATACTAAAACTCACTCGGGAAAGATACAGAAATTGTTAACGATAAGATTTAAAACGTATGAATATGTACAACTTCCCACTAATGCAAAAAGCACACACACAACGTTCCCAGGCACACACTAAAGAAATAAAACTTTACAGAGTATCAGATGTTAAAACCTGGCCAAGTTCAAAAAAAAAGGTAAAGTCAGAAAAATTATTCATGGATTGTCCGACTGCTTGTTACAGCTAGAGTCACTTTCCTCATGGCTGCTGACACTTTGGTTTCTCACCGAAGTAGTCACTCTGCAGTTGTGGCTAGTTGATTCTCTTTTCGCTTGAACACAGTGCTGTTGAGTTGGAATCCTCTTTTAAGAACTCTTGGTTTGCAGCAATGAGGTCTGGTGGAGGCCTGGTCTTCTGGTGGGTTTTCAAACCATAAATATGGCTCAGCTTTGTTGAGAAGGATTTCAGAGACAGAGTTAAGGTTGTTGCCCCAACTGTCCCAGTGGCAGTCTCTGTCTATTAATTCAAATCCAGCATATTTTACATCCAACGGTTGGGTCACGTGACCTCTAGTTTCAATCTAGGGTTTATCTTAGTCATTGTCTCTGAGAGCTTCGTAGACTCGTGTCTCCATAAGGGGCTTGTGGCCTTCACAAATGCAACTTAGTAGCTGCCTTGGGCCAGTGTCCTTTGTTTAGCGCAAAATATTCTTTTCAACAAGTTCTATACAGATGACATTGCAAATTAATATTTTATATAGCACATCTTCGTAACACTACATTGACATTTAAGAGGCAGTAGGATATTGTGATTTTAGGATTGTAGCTTTCTAGTCCCAGGATAAAGTAGATGAACTGATTGCTCTCTCTTCTCTACACTTACCTTTATGAATATAATTCATGGATACCAGAGGATGAAAAATGGAAAACATATCTGGATGTAATAGAGGGTATTCTGAGATTGAAGCTAGGACACTTCTTTGAGGCATAGTGGAGTCAGAGACTGTTGAAGGGTCATGAGGACTTGAAACGTCAACTTTATTCATCTCCGCCGATGCTGCCAGACCTGCTGAGTTTTTCCAGGTAATTCTGTTTTTGTTTTGGGCTGATCTAATCAATGTTGAAACAAAGGAAGGCGCGATTGGTAGAATCTGGTCTGCAATGGACAAGGAAGTGATTGAAAGTCAATCAGGTGAGCTGTAATTGACTTCTGGCCAAATATGGTAGGAGACAACAGGCATGCTGACATCAAGGTAATTGGAATGCTGCCAAGAATTTAAAAGTCAGAGCGGGAGAGGATTTGTACTGCAGTCAAGAAGAAGTGACCTGGTCAGTCTCTGGAAGACGTGTGAGAAGTCGTTGTCGGTGATTGACCACCTGGGGCGAGCTCCAGCACATATATACTAAGCAACCAGTAATTATTGTTTTCTGTAAGTTGAAAATAAGGCTTAGTAAAGGCACCACCATCTGTAAGTGGAAACAATACTCTCAATGTCTGTCATTATTCTAAGAGTAAGGGTTCAAATTACCCAAAGTAATTGTAATACAAACTTCACCTGGGAATGCTTGATGATGCCCAAAAAGGGGTATCCCATTCCCCAGCAAAAACAACTCTTGCTCCTTGAGGAGCAAAAAAAATTCACAAAAACTTTTTTTTAAAAAGGGAAAAATTACAATTTGAACTGAACAATATTTCACAGATCTGAAGGATCTGTGTAAAGAATGACTTAGTTTTTTAGAATGATAGGTTAAAACAGTTCCTTGATAAACTCTTGTATAATCGAAGGTTCACTAGTGGATAATGTGTATGCTGTGCAAGTAAATCGAAAACTAGCTCTAATTTTCTCTATTTATTTTATTTAGAAGAATTGCTAAAAGAAATCAATAAAATGCCATTCTTATTCACTGTGAACAATGGGATTAATTTTCATGAAATAGGTTTGTCTGATAGTGAGAGGATTTTTTTCTTACAACAGTGCTTCCCTAGCAAGTGCATTTGTAAGAAGATAACCGTGGTAGATTGTTATGGCTACAGTTTAAAGGCGATTATATTTTCAAATGGTTATTTGACACTATAATCTTGTTTCCAAATCAACTTTAATACCACATTCTACTTTTTAAAAAATCTCATCTATTATTGTCGTCCTCTTTATTAATAATTCCAGGAAAAGGGAGGCAAAATAAATGAAGGTTCTTCAGTGAGTTCCTCACACGTCTTCCTTCTAGTTGAACCAGTGTGCTTGTGTCTAAAACTGGGTTACCTACCTTGCCCCTTCCTTGACTACAAGATGTATTTAGATCAGGGAAAAAAACCTGTGCCAGGGGAATACGTAAACTGGACACCAATCCTATCCCTGAACATTCATACTGTTTGTCTAGGTTCACACGTAGGTGTTTAGAAACGTTAACTGTATCCCTCTCCGCAGATGCTGTTAGACCTGCTGAGTTTTTCCAGGTATTTTTGTTTTTGTTCTAGATTTCCAGCATCCGCAGTATTTTGCTTTTATCTAGGTGTTTAGAGGGTTGCTTTGACCCATAGAACAGTACCCTAGCAAACAAAAACAGAATTACCTGGAAAAACTCAGCAGGTCTGGCAGCATCGGCGGAGAAGAATAAAGTTGACATTTCGAGTCCTCATGACCCTAGTTCAACAGAACCCTAGCAAACATTAGTGCCTATGGGAGAGATGTGTAGCAATTTGAACAAGAATAAAAATATACACCAAAAAATGAAGCATTGCTAATACAGAGTGACGGAAAATGTTTTGTGATAGAAACTAGTTAGTCGTAAATGAAATGTGCAGCATGCCTTTCTTGGCCTGTTGTGTAAACAAAGGCTCTAACATCACTGCCTACAGGGACAGAATGAACCTTATTGTTGCAGGCCTTAAAACACTTTAAGCAATGACAAACTGCAAAGTCAGAGAAATTACTGGGGCCAGTGTCATCTGGCAAAAGGTCTTACAAGAGATTCGATTAGGACTGTTGAACGGAGCTGTGTGCATTGAATGATTGGATGGCATCATGTCATTGCTGACTATGCAGGACACTACCAATTTTGTAAGCACAAAGAGATAAGTGTTGCTAGCATTTGCACTGCATAACGTACAGCATCTGCTACAAAGTGAATCCAGCCTAGTGACCGGTGGAGCAGACGTAAAAAGGGTATTCAGAGCCCACTGTTCCATGAACTAACCTATGAGGAAATGTCTCATTTAATAGAGACACACGCCTTCAAATGAAAATACTTGATGTATCATAGGGTCAAATTTATAGTAAAAGTGATTAATTAGAGTATTTCAATAAAGTCATTGCAGTTTAGTTTCATAAATTTTCCCAAAACATTTTAATGAAGAGATTAAAAGATATATAAATGTTCAGTTTTTGAATAATTTTAGCAGTATGAATAATATTCTATATCTCTATTGAAATAACATATTTTACTGAATATGAATATATTTCAACACAGCTGTGATATTAAAATTGTTTAACCTTTATGTCACATAGGCATAAGACTTGGACAGGAATACAAATTTCATTTTCAGATGTTCATCTCTCAAAGAGAAAAAAAAAGCTTTGTTGAAAAATGCATTCCTAGAGGTGAGAGATGAGTGTGTTGGAAAATAGGAAATATTACTATTTTCAGATACTTCTCATGTGAGTCCTTGCCCAACAGGAGAATATAATCAGGAATTTGGACACGTATCTTTTACAATATTTTAATGCTTGGAATTCATGGGAGTGTGTTTCCAAATTCCCACATGTTCTGCACCAAGAACATGTTTAATAAAATGACCCCTATAATGTGAATATTAAGCATTTTTTGCTCAGGCTGGCAAAGGTTGGATGCAGATTAAAGCTTATCCTTTCCAAGTCTCCAACAATGTGACTTAAACCCAATCTTAAGCAACGTTCTGCTGCAGTGGAATGGATTTTCCCATCTTTTTCAGCTTGGCCACCCTTGTGTCCTCTCTGAATGAAATTGTCAATTAATATCTGGTGCCAGAATTGTAATTTTTTTGTATCCTATGGACTTGCATATAGAATAGACACCCAAATAACATTGAATTAGAATTGAAGCACTATAAAAACATTGGCCCTGAAACTCCTGGGTGTCTATTCTGTTGACATAAATGTGGTGGAGGGGAACCCTCATCCATCCTAAGCTAAAGCTGGACACTCCTGTCCTGAATCCTGGGGTTGGTCCTTTTGCATGACTGGGTAGGTGCACTGTGTTAGTAAGGATACATGTGCAATACCTGGCTCAAATCACCAGCCAGTTTATTGTAGTAGCATCATGATATTCCCATGTTTGGGGCTCATTACAATAATATCAGCGAGTTGCCAATGCTGATATCTCAGTGATTTGTGGTGAATCAGATGGCTCCTCTATTGAGTTGAACTAAAAGTTCATGCCCTTCCTGACCCCATGAAAATCATCAGCAAAGTTTTTTCTTCTTATTTTTTCTGAGTTGTCTCCTCAAGGGTCAAGGTTCAGCTTCTCAGCGCTTAATTCCACAGGGCAGAGCGAGTACTGCAGCCAGCAGGAGACCAAAATGCCATAGGACCACTAGTTGCATATTGCACCATTATTTGCTGTCAAAATAATGGTGAGGCTGTTCACTGTTATTTATGCACAAGGGCTACAGCAATTTCAGGTGAGGGCAAAGGTGCAATTAAATGTGGAAATCCAAAAGTTGTCACGAAGTTGCTCAACACACCCCATTAACTTCCTGAAAATGTCACCTTGTTACCTGCTTCACCATTAAAATACATTGGATGATGTGTAGTTACTATTTGTTTGGTATATATCTATATATATGTATTAAACTTGTCACAGAGTTATGTTTTGTCTATTTCAATCAAAATATCCTTTTAATTAACTAATACAGGCATGGGGTCTCATTCCTTCAGATTTTAATTGATATTGGAGATTCTAAAAACTGAAAATGTAATATTTTAAATTCTTTTTGTCTTTTTTTCCCTCTTATTCAATCTCTTTCCTTCTCTTTATTTCTTTTTCTGTTCATGATTTGACATTCAACTAACTATTCTAACTAATAGAATTATACAATGGTCACAGCATAGAAAGAAACCATTCAGCCTGTTGAGTTCCTGCCAGTTCTCTGCAAGAGAAATTTGGCTAGTCCCACTCCCCTGCCTTTTCAACGTGGTCCTCCAAATTTTTCTCTTTAGTTGATTATCTAATTCCCTTCCCTGTCTGGACTCTGCACTGCTCATTTCACAATTGCTCAATCTGATTGGTTAAGGAGGTACACAGTTGCTTGCCTTGAAAACACAGATTGGCAAATGCCCTGTAGAGGATACTGTACCATTTCCATCTCCAAATTCCAGTGCAAGATTCCATGGAAGTTAAATGAGCAAGGCAAGTCACAGGCATTGTTTTCTCCCCTACTACAGCAGTAAGTTGGATTTTGAGCAAGAGTGCTGCTCACCTATTTCCTGGCCTGCTCCAAGTTCATGGCAAACTGGAGGTTGGCGGGAACAGGACAGTAAGTGTAGTGTCATTATTCTCTTGTGACTTCCCCACTCTCACCCAAATACAGACAGAAATCATCCTCAGTTTCATTTCAAACAGTAACAGACTTGAAAAATAGCTTAATTGCCCAAAGCAACAAGCAATTTGGTTGTTTTACACTTGTACTTTCAAATCCAATTAGCAAATATTTTTGTTTGGGCAGCAGGAAATTACAGTGACTTGTCTCATTAATCATGAGTGGAATGCTGTCTCTCCTGGTTTGAAATTAAAATAAGATAGTTTTCCCAGATCCCAGTATTCAATGGCATTGATATCACTGAATCCGCCGCTATCAACATCCTGGGGATTACCATTGGCCAGAAACTTAACTGGACTAGCCAAATAAATGCTGTGGCTACAAGAGCAGGTCAGAGGCTAGGAATCCTGTGGCGAGTAACTCACCTCCTGACTCCCCAAAGCCTGTCCACCATCTATATGGCACAAGTCAGGAGTGTGATGAAATACTCTCCACTTGCCTGGATGAGTGCAGCTCCAGCAAGAAGCTTGACAGCATCCAGGACAAAGTAACCCGCTTGATTGGCACCCGATCCACAAACATTCACTCCCTCCACTACTGACGCACAGTGGCAGCAGTGTGTACCATCCACAAGATGCACTGCAGGAACTCACCAAGGGTCCTTAGACAGCACCTTCCAAACTCATGACTGCTACCATCTCAAAGGACAAAGGCAGCAGACACATGGGAACACCACCACCTGGAAGTTCCCCTGCAAGCCACTCACCATCTTGATTTGGAAATATATTGCCGTTCCTTCGCTGTTGTTGGGTTAAAATCCTAGAACTCCCTCCCTAAAAGCACTATGGGTGTACTTGCACCACATGGACTTCAGTTCAAGAAGGCAGTTTACACCTTCTCAAGGGCAATTAGGGAAGGATAATATACGCTGGCCTAGCAAGTGACACCCACATCCCATGAACAAATTTTTTTAAAAATGATACTGCTCGGTTATCCTGCAGTGTAGACTATATTTCCTTCCCCGACGTCCCTGATTTTCCATTTGATTTGAAAATATATAGTATAGGGTCAATCAATGCACAAGAGCAAACATGTTGGCAGGTGCAGGTTCTGACATGATGGGCTGAATTTTCCTCTTTGGTTCATAGTCCCGAATCAGTCTCAATCCCAGTTTGAGAGCCTGGAAGTTGCATGGCAGGATGTTGGTTGCGATCTTCCCCGGGGCAGCCAATTAGGAAACTGCCTCTGGGAGTCCTGCCCAATTAAGGATGGTGGGCGGCGGATTGGGGAACAAGTCTAAAAGGAGGGCCCACAGTGATGTCTGTCTGGCAGCACCACTGGGAGAGATGCGCTCTGCCGATGTAGGTAGGAGAATGCAATGGTGCATTATGATGGAGGCGCCCACTGAAGAGTTATAAAATGGTAAAAAAAAATGTAGCCGCAGCTGTCAGACCATCAGTGTAGGCGACCAGCAGTCATAGCTGTGGACCTCTGATTCTGTGGTTCCCGGAGAGGGGTGATTTAATGGATGCATCAATGGCTCCCTGGGTTGCCACTGGGAGGGTTCCTCCAGGCAACTGTCAGGCTTCATCCTCAGCAAGAAGCCCATCTGCTGTCAGGAAGATCCCAGCTGTGTCACCAATTAGTCCCAAATGGGTGGTCATTGAACCCAGCTGGCTATCTGTTGCTGCCACGCGGGTAACCGGTGCCAGTCAGACCCCACTTCCAGCAAGATGATCGTGTCATGGAGCCATCCCTGATGCGAGATTTTCGAATTTTTGCTGTAGCCCGAGCTCCAAACTCATTTCCACGGGACTGGGAAAATTCAGCCCAATTTGAGGTAAGCCCCGGAAACAGAAAGCTTTGGGAACTGTAGATCCAAAGTCACCTGTTCCTCTTGAGCATGGTACATATCAAACATCAGCAACAATATCTTGCATTTATATAACGCCTCTAACATATTAAAAGCACCCAAGGTGCTTCATAGTAGCTGCATCAGGCAAAAAAAATTGATACCAAGCCAAAAGAGAGCCATTGGGAGCAATGTTCCTGCACAGCAATCTGGAATGTTCTGTGCACTATGGTAAACAAGCTGCTCACAAAAGTGAACTCAAGCAGGGTTGGGCTGAGTATCAAGCCCCAATCGCAAAAGCGAGAGTGGCTAGAGAGAGAGAGAGTGGGGAAAAAATGCAGCTGTGACTGAAGGAGCAGTGAGCTCCAATGGGGGAGGGAGAGATGCATCCAGAAGAGAATGGTGGGAAAAGCAGGACTTGAAAAACTGGACAAGACCTCAGAGCCCCAGGAGAGACTGAGCTTCAGAAAGTGAGAATATACTGGGAGGAGAGAGACTTGAGAAAATTCCCCTGTCGCCAGTCAGCCTGGAACAATATGCCAGCCTAAGAGCCACAGGTTAATTGAAGCTGAATAGGTTAGTGGATAATGGATGATAAACCAAGTTTAATTTCACTGTTTGGCAAGATGGTTTTTAAGGTTTTCAATGAAGTAAGCCCTGACTTTCAAGTTCTGTTCTTCCTCACTCCTCCTTTTGCTTTTCATCTACCCTCCTGAGACGGTGAGCTCCAGTCTCGGGAAAGAGGAGCTAACAGTTCTGCTGTAGGGTGTGAGGAAGGGTAGCAAGGGTCATATGTGAGAAAGGGTAGAATTGGATGTGTGAGGAGAGGGAGAATGCAACAGTTAGCAGGAAGTTAGAATGGAATGTATAAGAGGAGAGAGAGAATGGGATGTGCGGGAGGAGAGGGAGAATGGGATGTGTGGCAGGAGAGGAAGAATGTAATGTACAGGAGGTGAAGGAGAATGGGAAGTGTGGGAGGAGAGAGAATGGGACGTGCGGGAGGAGAGGGAGAATGGGACGTGCGGGAGGAGAGGAAGAATGGGACGTGCGGGAGGAGAGGGAGAATGGGACTTGCGGGAGGAGAGGGAGAATGGGACATGCTGGAGGAGAGGAAGAATGGAATGTGTTTGAGGAAGAGGGAGATTGGGGCGTGTGATTGGAAAGGGAGGAACAATGAAAGGGGAGCAATGCTTCTCTAAGGTGTGCGTCCACAGCCGTGCAGCAATGTGGATTGTGCTATGCATTGAAATGTAACAGGCACAAGCAAAATCATGGAAGTTCAGTGACTTAACTGCCCAAAGATATTGAAGTAGTGTTCAGAGGAGTTTGTAAGCCTCCCAATACAAAGAAAATTTAGAGGGAGCATTTATTCAGACAGGTTTCTAAAGTTTGGTAAAAAGGCATAATTTTTAGAGAGCATCTGAAAGGAGGAGAGAGAGTGGGAGTTGAAGAGAGGTTTAGGGAGAGAATTCTAGAACTTAGGGTCTAGAAAGCTGAAAGCACAGTTGCCAATGGTAGAGTGAAGAAAGTGAACAATGGCCAAGAATCCAGAATTGGAAGAATGCAGAGTTCTCACAGCTCTGTAATGCTGGACGAGATTTACAGCAATAAGGAGAGGCCATGGAACGATTTGGAAATGAGGATGGGAATTTTAAATCTCAGGTGTTGCTTAACTAGGAGCCAGTGTAGACCAGTGAGCACAGAGGGACGGATAAATGGAACAGTATAAGTTAGGACCATTGTTTCACGTCTCAAATTACTCATATACCTTAGCTCTGTTTGACCAACTATCAGCAGGAGGAGGGGGAATCTCAGCCATCAAAACTAATGCTGCTGTGAATAAGGCCTAATAATCTAAAGACCTGAAGTGTATTTTAAGACAGATTTTATGTATCTGCATTCATGACATAAGAAAGCATGATTAATCATTAATTATTAAATTATACTTTTATTCAGTTGCTTGTTCAACCAGGACAGACCTTTTATGCTAGTTGAAATGAAGATGCAACAGTGAGTTTAGTGCATTTGTCAGGCAAACAGCTATACTGCCTGTGGAGCAGGGTCCAGCTGCAGGTGCACGAGTACAAACAAATGCTGCCATGCTCAAATGCTGGACGTTTTAAATTAGCAGTTTTAGTGATAGAATGGAAAGTTAGCTTGTGGGGGGCCATCATGGAGGAAAGAAAGCAGGTGTTCTACGACTATTGCCACATCCAATGTTATAGAAAAGACCTGTAGGATTTGTTTTCCCTGAAGCCATGTAGTTGCCTACTTTTCTAAAAGCTAAGCAGTCACAAATTGTATGTACCCAATAATGCCAAACACTGTGGAATTTCAAAGCATTCGGCTCATATCAAGTTTCAGATTGCTTTAATCTGCATGCTATTAATTGGATTCTGTCTCTGTAATTCGCTCCCAGGTATCCCTTATCTTTTATTCCATTTATTGTCATGTGTAAAAATGAAAATGTGCCTCATGCTGAGGAACCAACCACCAGTACTTGGAGGAATCAGCTCTTTGTTCCTTTGTGCATTTCTGCGAATTACAGCACAAAACAGTGAACTGATTTTATTAAGTGGCTTGCTGTGGTGAGGCATGAACATGTTTTCAAAACTCTTTCTGACATGTGAAATATAAGCTCCCTAACATTCAGTCAAAAGAATATGTGATATTTATGGAAAGTTTAGATGCAGATTCTGGAAGGCATTTAACCAAAGGTTCAAACAGATCTGATGTGAAAACTCCCAAAGGAGACTGTAACCTGGTTACCGCTTCATAGCGTGCCACAAAGGCTTTGCACTCGCCTGATTTCAGCCTCCCATTTGCTGATGAAGTTCACGGTCATTAAAGACAAAAGCTAGTATACAAAAGAAAAATTTGGCCTCGGAAGCGAATTTGCTTTGTACTTTTCACCTTTGAGATATTGGACAAGACCCAACATTGAGCTGCCTTAAAATAATTGCTGGCTTCCATTGTGTAATCCTTGACTTCTGACTTGAATAGAATTTACAGCATAGAAACAGGCCATTCAGCCCAACTGGTCAATGCCGGGTTGAAGAGGAGAAATGCAAAGTTGTGCTGTGTACCTATTACGTGTAGAATAGGAGCATAGGCAGCTCTTCAGATTCAAAAAGTTGGATTTTCGTGAAGGAGTGTGAAGCAGAAGTTGATAAAGTTCATGACTCTGCAAACCTGTCACCTGAATACTTTTGTTCTGAAGAGGTGGAAGCAGGATGAAGTCGGACATCAGCCCAATTGTAATCATGACTGTTAGGTCCTCAAGCCCTTACTCCCACCACCCTTCACTCTCCCATGCCCTCCCCATGCCCCCTTTTTTTCTCCCATGGCCCATCCATGCCCCTTGATATCTCCCAGACCCCTTCCATACCTCCATGTATCCTCCATGCCCACTCTTCCAGTATCCACTATGCACAGAACCAGTGAGTCATGTGGAAGTCTGGCAAGTCTTTGAAATGCTTTTGAAATTGACACAATAAGCAAAGAGGCTTTGAAAATCTCCTTTCCAGAAAACTGCTCATCTTACAACCTCTTAAAACTTCTCAATTAATCATAGCCATTCATATAGTATTAATGATAAAAAGCTTTTATCCACTTCACACCTCTTAATCTTATATAAATAAACACATAGGCATTGAAAAATCTCTTCAAAGAAAGATCAGGTTAAGATGTCAATCAAATAAAACTATCACTCTCCTGCAAGCTGTGCCAACATTGCCTACAGGGCTGAGTGCATTAGCCATTCTTGAAGCTCAGCCAAGCATGCAAAATGAGGTCATCTGATATCAACAAAAACAGGTTGAACAGACGCCGGACATTTTTTTTCTAGATGGAAACGGGTCCCGTTTGCCATTTTAAAAGGCCTTCCTGACTTGGCCCACCTCCTGGAAAATTTGGGCCAAAGTTTTAAGTTATGTAATTGTTTACAGTCATAAAAAGATCTTTTATTATAGTTGGGATAGCACCATGTAGTAGAAATGTTCAGTAGTGCAACAGCTCTACCCACTGAATTTCTGTACTAACTGTGTCAATATGAGTAGAAAGAAGATAAAGAACAGACTTGCATTTAGATAGTTATGTCACCAATTCAGAACATCCCAAAGCACTTTACATTAGTGAAGTACTTCTGTCGTAATGTAGGAAACACAGCAGTCAATTTAAACACAGCAAGATTCCAGAAACAGTAATGTGATAATGACCAGAACATCTGTTTTAGTGAGGTTCATTGAGGGATAATTATTGATCAAGGTACTCTTCCTCAAATAGTACCATGGAGTCTTTTACATTCACCCAATAGGGTAAACTGCACCTGGGTTAAATGTTTCATCCAAAAGATGGCACCTCCTACCATGCAGTACTCTGTCAACACTGCACTGAAGTGCCAGCCTAGATTTTGTGCTCAAATCTATGGCGTTGCCTGGTACCCACAACCTCCTGTCTCAGAGGAGAGAGTGCTACAACTGAAACAAGGCTGACATCTTGGGCCTGACAAGAGGCCAGGTGTCTCCTCATAAATGAGAGTGAAAATTAGACAGAGATGTCTCTATTAACTTTTAATAGTGACAGTGACTGTCAGCTCTGAAGTGGCTGTGGTGCACATTGTGTCATCAGTGATGTTCACATTGATGGATAGTCAGTTGTAACATTATTCATTTTTAAATGATTAGGAAACAATTTTCAGTTAATTATGGGCAAAATTCTGTAACCTCTGCTAGTATGAGTATAGATGAAAACATACTTCTACACACTGAGGCTATGGTCTGAATACTGATTAGCTTGTAAGCCCTTCTGATAAAGTTATCAGTATGCTAGTTCTGGTGTAGAATCGAAATCCAGTCATTCAAACATTCAAAGGTTATTTCAGAGAGCACCTGCAATTTACTTATTCATCGAGTAGCTTAACTCTTGCAATCCAAGCAAATCCTGAATAGTTAATGAATTGTTCAGAGATTTGTTAACAATCTGCTATGAAAATTATATTATGAACTTCTTTTATTTATATTTTTTGGTATTGCTGTAATGAAACTCTTCATCCCTTTTATTTTCTGCCGCAGATGGCAGATAAAAGCTGGGCACGTTCATTAAATATAAATTAATCTGGAAGATATTTCTTTGTTTTGTTTTTGTTCCTTATCCTCTGGGACGTTCAGCTGAATCCATGCTAGATAGGTGGCATGAAAGTTTTCTCGTTCTGACTGTTGTTTTGGCTTCATAGCAAAAAGAATTCAGACAAGCCTCAAACTAGTTTCCAGTGAACATAAGAAAACAGCTTCAAATTGTTGTACAATATTGTCAAATTAACAATACAGTTAGTTGACAATCTTATGTGGAAAACTATAGGTTTTTGGTAAATGGTAATTCCTTACTCATCCATCTGCTCATTCTTTTGTTATTCAGGCTGAAGCACTTTGAATTCTAATTCATAGTAAACTATACTCCACTTTGTATTTGCTGGTCGCCATGCATAGCATGGTTTTACAACTAGATTTGGGTAATCCTAGGGCACGACAAATTCACAGCACAAACCTGTCCTTAATTCATCGCCCAATTTATCTGTCAGACTCACTAAAAATATATTAAGGGTGTAGGGTGGAGGAGGACAGGGTTTTAACCCAGGGTTGAGGAACGTAGTCCAATGAGGGTGAATCAAAGCTGGAGTCTCTCAGTATTCATCTAAGTTTTAGTTGAAGCATGGAGCAAGATAAACATCAGCCAGTCTGTGTGTCAGGCAGAATGGTGGTTGGCGTTTGCATTCAGTTCATGGAGAGAGACCCAGGTGGGGAGTAGGGCACTCCAATAACTGGCAGGAGCAAGGTCTGTGCTGGATGGTTACAGCCATTGCACAAATGCTCACAATTAGGAAAAGTGTTTATTTCTTTGGAGTCAGCGTATGGATTTGCCATTTGAGTGGAAAAACACTGGTCAAGACAGGGCTTGTTGCAATTGCTGTTCAACTGAATTCTATTGAATTAAATCATTAATGCAGATATTGTATATCATGATTTTGGAATTTCATGAGTGAATTTACAAGAGTGGCAAAATTGTAATTAAGTTATTGTCATTTGTGCTACTGGGCGTTAGAATTGTGTCTAGTACCATATTTATACAGAATATGGATTTTTTGAAAATGCTCGCAAAATACAAAAACTTGCAAATGGGAAGGGCAATTATGTGAGATCTCTCTGATCAGTCAGAGTGTGGAGAAAAAGGAGGATATCAGCCCATGAAGGAGAAAGACTGGAGGATATCAGTCAAATTGTAACTAGCACGAAGATAATAAATGTATGTTTGATTTTATAACTTAATTTTTATACAGAAAAATACTTGCACTGTGTTACAAGAGATCTGTGGATTTTTAATATAATGAAAGGCGCACCTCAGAAACACGGTTGAAAATCCCTGAAAGAGAGTATATTGTTCTGGGATGGGTGGTAGGGCATATTACTGAGAGAATCTGGTCAGAGATGTTGTCTTTATCCAGCCAATGCCTAACTGTAGTATAAGGGTCTGGCACATATAAAGTTAATGTGGGGCTGAATACAGTACCACCCACACAGTGATGTAAGAGAGCACATGACCCACAACTAGGAGTCAGTCTAGTATTGGACCGAGTCGTGCGCACAAGCAAGCATGGAGATAGCTCCTAGCTTGAACTCTTTACTGTATATATGTACATAGTTCTTGTAGCTAATAAATACATGCAGTTAACCTACTTAAGAATTACTGAACGGTATCTAATACCCTCCAGCACTAACTAACTTTGGGAATATTCAATTTCAGTGGATTCGGAAAGTTGAAAACATTCCCTTCCTACATTCAGGATCATTCACCCTGCACACAAACAGATTCAGTGATCCCTCACCATCGCCACATTCCCAAACAAAAGGACAAGAAAGATGGTGTCATATTAACTGAGCTATTGACATCATTTTATAATCTCCATTTAAACTGTCTCAAAGGTTTTATCTTTCCTTCAAAATGTATAGATGAAAATGTTGCTTTCATGTCAATAAAAATTATGTTTATTCCATTGGTGGAATCTCCTTTGTCAGCTTTTTTAAGCATGGCAGTAAAAGCAGGAGGGATCATTTAAGGACAGCAGTTTTTGGCAAATAATGTTTTCTTGCTTAAAATCAATGCAGCCAGTAACTTGCAATGTGAAAGTCAGCCTGTGATCCCCTATGTGGCTGGTATAGGATTGTCCCTACCCCACTGGTGTTTGCCATTATACCTTTTTACAACAATAGCGTATTCAGCTTCAATATCCTTTCCGATCAGTAACTCATTCTGTGGATTTATTAAGTTCGATCACATTTGAATCGTGGTGTCATTTTGATGCAGCACACAGTGTGCATGCTCAGTGAGGCTGGCAACAACGTCGCAGCAAATGGTCAGCCAGACGCATTAGTTTATTACCAGTGAGCTGCAGGCATCAGTTTTTTTTTTGAAAAATATACTTTATTCATAAAATATCTGAAAGAACATTACAAAACATTTCTAAATGACCATCACAAAAAGTGCAATCAATGAATATTATGGTCATTACAATCAGTCAGACAGTGCAATGGTATTGGAGTTATTGGCATACATCATGTTGCACTCTGAGGTGCTTCAATACAATTTAATACATTTAGTATTCACTACATACATTTATTGTGGGTCGTACAGCCCGAGGGGTCTATACAATTCCCAGCCCCTCGGTGCACTATGGCAGAAAGGTCTTAGACAGCGCCCTTTCCCCATTGCGCCTTTGCGGTAGTTGCCCCAAGCTTTAGTGTGTCCCTCAGCACGTAGTCCTGGACGTTGGAATACGTCAGTCTGCAACACTCGGTCGGGGACAACTTTTTGCACTGGAAGACCAACAAGTTTCGGGCAGACCAAAGAGCGTCTTTGACCGAGTTGATGATCCTCCAGCTGCAGTTGATGTTTGTCTTGGTGTGTGCCCCTGGGAACAGCCCATAGAGCACAGAGTCCTGTGTCACAGAACTGCTCGGGATGAACCTCGACAGAAACCACTGCATCTCTCTCCAGACCTCCTTTACAAAGGCACATTCCACAAGGAGGTGAACAACGGTCCTTTCCCCACCACAGCCACCTCGAGGGCTAATGTGCGGAGGAGGTGAGATTCCTGGTGTGTAGGAAGGATCTGACGGGGATGGCCTTTCTCACCACCAGCCAAGCTACATCTTGGTGCTTGTTGGAAAGTTCCGGCGATGAGCTATTCTGCCAGATGACTTTTTGACAGTCTGCTCGGGAAATCATCCGACAGGACCACCATTTCCTTTTCCCACAGGGCCTCTAGGACGTTACGTGCCGACCACTGCCTGATGGACTTGTGGTCAAAGGTGCATCTCTGCATACATTTTTCCACAAGGGACAGGTGGTACGATACGGTCCAACTACTTGGAGCGTTCCACGGTAGCGTGGCCAGACCCATCCTTCGCAACACCGGGGAGAGGTAGAACTCAGCACGTAGTGACATTTGTTGCTTGCATACCGAGTGTCAACACACAGCTTGATGCAGCCGCACACAAAGGTGGCCATCAGGATGAGGGCAATGTTGGGCTCGTTTTTTCCCCTTTTATCTAGAGGCTTGTACATTGCGTCCCTGCTAACACGATCCATTTTCTATCTCCCAGATAAAGCAAAAGATGGCTCGGATGATTGCCATCGTGCAGGAGTGAGGAATAAGCCAGACCTGCGCCATGTACAGCAACACCAAGTGCCTCACACCTGATGACCAGGTTCTTACCCGCAATGGAGAGGGACCGTTGCTCCCACCTGCCCAGTTTTCTTTCCACCATAGCCACTCGCTCCTTCCAGTTTCTAACGCATGCCTCGGTCCCTCTGAACCATATTGCCAGCACCTTCAGGCCATCTGACCTGACAGTGAGGGGGACAAAAGATCAGTCAGCCCAATTCCCAAGGAACATGGCCTTGCTCTTCCCATGATTTACCTTGGCTCCCAAGGCCAGTTCGAACTGGTCACAGATGTTGATCAGTCTGCGCACTGTCAGTGGATCTGAGCAGAAGACAGCGACATCGTCCATGTAACAGGGAGGCTTTGACCTGAGTGCCTCCACTGCCTGGGATCGTCACTCCTCTTATGCCTGGATCCTTCCTGATGGACTCAGCAAAGGGTTCTTTGCAACACACAAACAGGACAGGGGAGAGAAGGCAGCTCTGCCTGACTCCAGATTTAATTGGGAAGCTTTCTGATTCCCACCCATTGATTGAAACTGCGCTACTGATGTTAGTGTTGAACAGTTGGATCCAGTTGTGGATTACCTCCCCAAACCTCATTTTGGAGAGCACATCCACCATGTAGGTGTGAGATTTTCTGTCAAAGGCCTCCTCCTGATCCAGGCTGATGAGGCAGGTGTCCACACCCCTGTCCTGTACATAGGCAATCGTATCCCTGAGTAACGCAAGGCTGTCAGAGATCTTCCTGCCAGGTACAGCGCAGGTCTGGTCAGGGTGGATCACCAACTCCAGAGCAGACTTGACCCGACTGGCGATGACCTTGGACAGAATCTTATTGCCCACATTCAACAGTGAAATCAGTTGCCAATTTCTAATTTCCTCCCTTTCCCCCTTCCACTTGTAGATGAGGATGATGATGCCTTTCCTCATGGATTCTGACATTCTGCCGGCCAGAAGCATACTCTCGTACACTTCTAGCAGGTCTGGGCCAATACAGTCCCATAGAGCTAAATACAACTCAGCCGGTAAGCCGTCGCTTCCGGGAGTCTTACTCTTCTCAAAGGACTCAAGGGCCTTAGTCAGTTCGTCAGGAGTTAGTGGTTTGTCCAGACTCTCCCGTGTACTGTCGTCTAAGACCTCCATGATAGAGGACAGGAAGGACTGAGAGGCCGCGCTGTCTGTGGGCTTCACGTCATACAATCCGGCATAAAAGGATTTGCTGATCCTCAAAATGTCAGACTGCGATGAATTTACTGAGCCGTCTTCTTCCTTCAGGCTGCTGATCACAGAGCTCTCTCTGTGTACCTTTTGGAAGGAGAAACCTGAGCACGTCTCATTCTGCTCCACGGAGTGGAGTCTGGACTGAAAGATGATCTTGGAGGCCTCTGAAGCAAAGAGCAAGGCTTTCTGGCTCTTCACCTCTTGGAGATCCTCCTTGACATGGACCCCCATCGTCTGCAGCCGGAGCAGGTTCTGCATGTTTTTCTGGAGTTGGGACATTTCCTTCTGTTCCTTTTTAGCTTTCTGGGCGCCTTTGAGAATGAAAAACCTCTTGATGTTCCCTTGATCGCTTCCCACCAGTGTGTCAGGGACTCAAAGAGGGGTTTCACGGTTCTCCAGCCTTTGTAATCCCTCTTGAGTTCCTCAATGTTCTCTGGGGTCAGCAGTTGCACGTTCAGCTTCCATGTCCCCCTGCCAACCCTCTGGTCTTCCTTTAAATGACAGTCAGCCAGTAGGAGGCAGTGGTCAGAGAAGAACACCGGCTTGACATCGGTGGATCTTATTATGAACGCACGGGACACAAACAGGAAGTCTATCCTGGAACGGATTGTCCCGCCTGGTCGCAACCAAGTGTAGCTACGCTGCGCTCCACCTGCAGGGTTGCTGAATACGTCGTGCAGCTTGGCATCCTTTACTGTTTCTATCAGGGATCTGGACGTGGTGTCCAATCTGCTGTCAGCCCTGCCGGATCATCCAGCTGCATCGATGATGCAGTTGAAGTCACCGCCCAGAATGACCGGCCTGGAGGTCGCCAGCAGCAGCGGGAGCTGCTGAAAGACCACCAGCCGCTTGCAGGCATCAGTCGTGGCGCCAGAGGCCAGGAGGGGAAGCAGCTGAACAGTGGCCCACGCATTTAGTCTGGAGCCAGGAGCTTCTCCTAGCTACATAATACGGAAAACAAAAAACTTAAAACATAGATTTTGAGTGGTAGCCTTCAGCTGGCTTGGATGCAAAGTACCTGAAGAAATTGATCACAGCAATCACAACATGTTCAATGAAGTTTGTAAAGGGGGCTTGAAATAAAGATTAGACCCCAACTTGCATATGCAAAGCTGCTAAAGCCTGTTTCAGCACATGCTTTGGCACCTCAAGGGGAGCCTTAATCATCTGGCAGGTTTACAGCATGGAATGAGCATGTGCACCGCCACACAATATGTTGGACCCTTAGGGTTTGATTTATTGTCTGTAAAACAGGTAGCACATAATCCAATTTCTAGGCCAATGTGTCAAAGACGTCCCACAATCCTTCTCAGACAACAGAAAACATATTTTTCAAAACATGCCTACAATATGGCATCAGATGCTCCTATTTCAGATTCGGCCAATTTAAGACTGTAATGGGATAGATCCTCGAGACAGGTTAATAATAACACCACAGCATTTGTGCTAAACTGTGCAAATATCTGACATGAACAGCATCTGGGGATACATTAATTACAGAAATGGCATGCAGATTTCTATTCTCTGCCAGCTGTATTTAAAAATCCTCTTCCAAATGTTTGATTTTCTTGAATGTGTGCTTTAAAATACTAACTCCGTGGTACAGTGCTTTTCTTCTACAATTAGACAAAGGGGGGCTCCTAATGAGTTGTAGATATTTGCACAATAGACAAATAGCTTCACTTAATCTCTAATCTCTTGATTGTTTAGCAATCCGAGCTATTGTTTTGGGATGAGGAGAATCACTGTCAGAAACCAATGTAAATAGATGGTAATATACTTGCCCAAAATTCAACTCAAAGACATATGTTTATCTAGCATTTAGTTTGCCAGAGTTTCTTTGCACACAGGAAGTCATTTTGCTTGAGGCCCATTTTTACCCATGCACAGCATTTTTCAGAGGTATTGTTAAATTCAGTCTTATTGGAGGTCAGACATTTACAGGCCGCAATTTGATTTTAATTTACCTCATATTCAATGTTTTATCCTCCATATTCCACGGCAGCTTTATGTTGGCACATTTAAGTGTACATTATTCCTGCTGAGTTTCTGCTAAAGAACATGAACAACATTGCACAACAGATTTAGTAGCACAGAAGCAAGCACAGCATTTTATTTAATAACACTGCTGTAAATAGTTGTGCAGTATTCCCATATTGCTGTGAAGGCTAAATGCATGCAAATCTCATTTGATATAGTACAGCAACAATCCAGTTATTGCCTCACCCAATCAGAGTTGACTTGCCAATCCAGTTATTCTTTCCAAATAACCAACAGCTTCACCAACTCTGATAAAGTCATATGGACTCTAAATGTTAACTCTGTCTTCCTCTCCACAGATGCTGTCACACCTGCTGAGTTTTTCCAGCAATTTTTGTTTTTATTTCAGATTTCCAGCATCCGCACCCAACTAATTCTTCACCATTTCAGCTTTTCTATAAGCTTGTGCCTATAAACTTCTGCACCTTACGATTCTAGGTTTGTAAGTAGGATCAATTATTCGATTTTCTGATAAGGTTAAAAAAGGCTATCATTTATATGGTGCCTTTCACAACCTCAGGAAATCCCAAAGCACTTTACAGCACA
Organism: Cetorhinus maximus; assembly: GCF_964194155.1. Taxonomy (NCBI): domain Eukaryota; kingdom Metazoa; phylum Chordata; class Chondrichthyes; order Lamniformes; family Cetorhinidae; genus Cetorhinus; species Cetorhinus maximus. Next base: position 69,811,081 of record NC_135879.1, on the reverse strand, counting down.
TTCAGTTCTCTCACCTTCTCTGCATTATTAGACCAGGCCTCTGGATTGCTAGTCTAGTAACTGCTAAACTAATCCAACATTATTTTCTCTGTGATTAGTCAATCGCTTCAGTACATAAACCAAAAGATAAAATAAAAGGACCCAGCCTACGTTATTATAAATCTTCATTTCTTTATAAATTTGATACCGTCACATTTTAATGTAGAATCAATTTTGCCCACAGCAGCCCAGTCAGATGTGTGTAAAATCGAGAAAAAAAATCTGTTGGGCATAGAGGCTGCCAATGCTCCTGAACTGGACACAAGATTGCCGGAGTTACCCTCAATCTCCTGGTGGCTGTTGGAAGCAGCCCGGAGATGTTGATTCCCGGTGGCCACAGGGTCCATTGAAGTGAACAGGCAGCTGCTGCACGATGACGACGACGGAGAGTGTCCCGCGCATGTGCACTGCACTCACAGGCGTTGCTGCCATGCCTGTTTCCTTCCCCACCCGCCGCCGCGGGGGCCATGCCGGCTGGCCGGCCGGCGCTGAGCTTGACAGCCAGCCTCATGTCAAGTCGACCCGACCTCGAGTCGAGACTGAGGAGAGGAAAGTTAGAGGGCAAAGGAGCCCAGCCCAGCCAGGAAAAGGAGCACGCGATTGAAGGCAGCTGTCTGAACTTTCAACTGCCCCTGCCCACCCGGAAAATTCATAACCACCCTGGAATGTTCTGGAAAACTCAGGCCAGCTGAGAAGCGGCTCTCTCGACCAGGCTGAAAAGGAAGTTCCGAGAGCTTGAGACATGAGTGCATCTTTCAGCTTCTTGCCTTGCTGCTGGGCTAGAAAAATTGCATTGGTTTAAAAAGTCCTAAAAGCCAAACTTCGAAAGTTTTCTGCCAAGAGATTTGACTTGAGTTAAGTAGTGTCAGAGAGACTTGAGCCAAGGGAATTCGACTCCCTTCTCTCTCCCCTTGTCCAGTCCCTTCCCACCTACATCCGTGATTCCTCTGACACCTTACGTCACATCAACAATTTCCAGTTCCCTGGCCCCAACCGCTTCCTCTTCACCATGGATGTTCAATCCCTCTACACCTCCATCCCCCACCAGGACGGTCTGAGGGCCCTTATCTTCTTCCTTGAACAGAGGCCCGAACAATCCCCATCCACCACTACTCTCCTCCGTCTGGCTGAACTTGTTCTCTCACTGAACAATTTCTCCTTTAACTCCTCTCACTTCCTCCAAATAAAAGGTGTGGCTATGGGTACCCGCATGGGCCCCAGCTAAGCCTGTCTCTTTATGGGGTATGTGGAACATTCCTTGTTCCAGTCCTACTCCGGCCCCCTCCCACAACTCTTTCTCCGGTACATCGATGATTACTTCATGCTCTCGTCGGGACCTGGAAAAATTTATTAATTTTGCTTCCAATCTCCACCCCTCCATCATTTTCACATGGTCCATCTCTGACACTTCTCTTCCCTTCCTTGACCTCTCTGTCTCAATTTCTGATGATAGACTGTCCACCAATATCCATTACAAGCCTACCGACTCCCACAGCTACCTCGACTACAGCTCCTCACACCCCGCTTCCTGTAAGGACTCCATCCCATTCTCTCAGTTCCTTCGCCTCCGTCGCATCTGTTCTGATGACGCTACCTTCAAAAACAGCTCCTCTGCCATGTCCTCCTTCTTCCTTAACCGAGGTTTTCCACCCACGGTCGTTGACAGGGCCCTCAACCGTGTCCGGCCCATATCCCGCGCATCCTCCCTCACGCCTTCTCCTCCTCCCCAGAAACATGATAGGGTCCCCCTTGTCCTCACTTATCACCCCACCAGCCTCCGCATTCAAAGGATCATCCTCCGCCATTTCCGCCAACTCCAGCATGATGCCACCACCAAACACATCTTCCCTTCACCCCCCTTGACGGCATTCCGTAGGGATCGTTCCCTCCGGGACACCCTGGTCCACTCCTCCATCACCCCCTACTCCTCAACCCCCACCTATGGCACCTCCCCATGCCCACGCAGAAGATGCAACACCTGCCCCTTCACTTCCTCTCTCCTCACCGTCCAAGGGCCCAAACACTCCTTTCAAGTGAAGCAGCATTTCACTTGCATTTCCCCTAACTTAGTCTACTGCATTCGTTGCTCCCAATGCGGTCTCCTCTACATTGGAGAGACCAAACGCAAACTGGGCGACCGTTTTGCAGAACACCTGCGGTCTGTCCGCAAGAAAGACCCAAACCTCCCTATCGCTTGCCATTCTAACACTCCACCCTGCTCTCTTGCCCACATGTCTGTCCTTGGCTTGCTGCATTGTTCCAGTGAAGCCCAACGCAAACTGGAGGAACAGCACCTCACCTTCCGACTAGGCACTTTACAGCCTTCCGGGCTGAATATTGAATTCAACAACTTTAGATCTTAAACTCCCCCTCCCCCCATCCCCACCCCGTTTCTCCCCCCATCCCCACCCCGTTTCTCCCCCCATCCCTTTTTTTTCAATAATTTATATAGATTCTTCTTTTCCCACCTATTTCCATTATTTTTAAATCTAAAACTAAAACTTTGTTAGTCTTTCCACCCCACCCCCACTAGAGCTGTACCTTGAGTATCCTGTCTTCCATTCTTAATTAGCACTTTTCTTAGACAATATCACCACCTTCAACACCTCTTTGATCCTTTTGTCTGTGACATCTTTTGATTATCTGCTCCTATCACTGCTTGCTTATCTCCACAATCACCACACCCTCAACTTCTCTCTCCCCCCGCCCCCCACCTTAGACCAGCTTATATTTCACCTCTCTCCTAACTATACTTCAGTTCTGCCGAAGGGTCATGAAGACTCGAAACGTTAACTGATTTCTTCTCCACCGATGCTGCCAGACCTGCTGAGTTTTTCCAGGTAATTCTGTTTTTGTTTTGGTAAGCGTTAGGCTGCTGATTGACCCCTCACCCACATTAAAATAAAAAAATGATGATGGCTTTGTGGTGCTCAGGATTGGAAATGACAGATCAAAGGTCAGTCGATGACATCATCATATTTGGAGAAAGAAAATCTGGAATAGCAAACCGAATTGGACATATATTTCAAAGATTCTATATGCTTAGCAGAATCAATACATTTTTTGCACTAATGAATGATCTTAATAGATTTTTCTTTCATTTCTATTTTCTTATTGATCAGTAGACCTTTGGGTGCAGCAGTGCAACTTAAAGGGAACGCCAGTCAGTTCCCCTTTTTACACCTCTCCTGATTTTTAATTTCCACTAACTCCACAATCATCCATTGTACGCTATTGCACAAGGTCAAAATTTACCTTGATATGTTGTAAGGTAAACCAGTCTTTTTTGTATGGTTCATGGGATCAATTTTGATCCCTCTTATTTTAGGCTGGAGTGGATAGCCACACATTCTCTACTCTTAACCAATCAGCAAAGGAGCAAACGAGCAATGATGTAATTGAGATAAGTCATTACTGGTAACATTGTGGGAAAGACAAACTGAAAGAAGGTGGCAGAGAAAAAAAGGACAAACAATGTGTGTAGTGGAGATAGAGAGAGAATGATAGAAATAATAAGGGGGAAAGGGATTATGAGGGGAAAAATATGAGGTTTTAAAGTTTAACTTTCAGCTTGACTTTGTTGAACAAATTCATAATGGTTTGGTGTCATCGGGTGAGCAGTGAATTAGCTTCACCCAACCCCTGACTGATAATACACTACCATTGGAAATCAACCCCAGAATCTCTGAAATTCTTGTGGGTTGATGTGCATTCATTGTCTCTATGAACAGCATAAGTCTGAGTCTGGGAGAAATGATTTAGAGGTGGGAGAGTGTCTGCTGATTCACTTGAGCAATTTCTGTTCTCTATCTGCATACATAAATTGAACTTAACTCAGTCCCACGTTTATTTCTTTAACAAAATGCACCAAGGTAGAAATAGGTACCTAACAGGCAAACTGCAGAAAGTGTGTGTTGCATCAATGCACTCACATCCTACATGATTTGAGATTTGCACTGCACGTTTGCTGGAATTTTCTCTGGGCCTATTAAAAGTTGGTAACTTCCCTAACAACAGAAAAGTGACACATTTTTCAAAGAAAAAGAAATCAATAAATTGCTAAAATTATATCCACAAACAGGTGTAATTTTGGACACACCACATGAAGCCTTCATGCAGCATTGTGACCTGACTCTAAAAGAAATTTCCTCCAACTAAAACCAAAACCATTGTCTTCAATCATTTCCACAAACCCATGGCCACTGACTCCATCCCTCTCTCTGGTGACTGTCTGAAGCTGAATCAGACTGTTCACAAACTTGGTGCCCTATTTGACCTTGAACTTCCTACCTCATCCTCTTTGTCACTAAGAACGCCTACTTCCAGCTGTATAATATCACCCAGCTCCACCCATGCCTCAGCTCATTTTTGCTGAAACTATCATCAGTGACTCCATATTCAACTATTCCTGGCTGGCCTCCCATCCTGCACCCGCCGAACTCATCCAGCTCTCTGCTGTCTGTATTCTCACCCACTCCAAGCCCCAATCACCCAGCACCACTGTGCTCACTGACTTACAATGATTCCTGGTCTGGAAACACCTCAATTTTAAAATTCTCATCCCTGTTTTTAAATCCCTCCATGGCCTCACACCCCCTTATGTCTGTAACTTCTTCCAGCCTACAAGTCTCCAAGATCACTGCGCTCTTCCCATTCTGGCCTCTTGCACATCCCTGATTTTCTTCATTCCTCTGTAACTCTCTCTCTCTCTCTCTCGTTCCTTAAGATGGTCCTTAAAACTTACCTCTGTGATGAATGTTTTGGTCACCTGCACGAATATCTCATCATGTGGCTCAGTGGCAAATTGCCAAGTTTTTGCTCTGATGAAGCACCTTTTATTACTTTAAGGCACTAAATAAATCCAAGTTATTTATGTTTCTTTTTGCAAATGAGAAAAGAACCTCTCAGGTGCTTCAGACCATATTGAGTTTAAGCATTCTGGTTGTAGGCTTGTTAGGACTCTCAATTTGCATCTTAGGCCGGCCATAGTTTAGGATGATTATGCAGCTAAATCAATCAAGACAGGATGATGAATATGTTTTGTCAGAACTGCTGACAATTATTAGCAGAGTCAGGAAATGGATGAAGAATGCTATAATGAGGGGCAGGGAGGTTAGAAGATGTTCTCATTATAAAATAATCGATGGTTGCCCATTGAGAGATGCGATGAAGTAAATTTGAAGCTCAATGCCATCTCATGATGCAACTTAATCCCATAAGTGCTCTCATAAGAACATAAGACTTTGGTAGGATGAGGAAAAAACTTAGATTTGACAAGTTCACCTGTATCTAGCCACCTTTTGAACTCATTCATAGAGTCTGCTTCAGTTGCTGCTTTCTGGTAACCTATTTCACAAGCCTGTTATCCTTTGAAGAGAGGAACTGAAAGTTCCATCTGACTTCCCTCCTTGTTCGTAATTTTTAATTTGCATTCCCAGCATGGAACCTCATCCAACTGGAGTGCACATGGAACCCCATTCAGCTGGATAACACTGACCAGAACAGAAACTGCGCTAACCATATAAATACTGTGTCTACAAGAACAGATCAGAGGCTAGGGATCCTGCGGTGAGTAACTCACCTCCTGATTCCCCAAAGCCTATCCACCATCTACAAGGCACAAGTCAGGAGTGTTATGGAGAACTCTCCACTTGCCTGGATGAGTGCAGCTCCAACAACACTCAGGAAGCTCAATACCATCCATGCCAAAGCAGTCCACTTGATTGGCACCCTATCCACAAATGTTGACTCCCTCCACCACCTACGCACAGTGGCAGCAGTGTGTACCATCTACAAGATGCACTGCAGGAACTCACCAAGGCTCCTTCGACAGCACCTTCCAAACCCACAACCACTACCTCCTAGAAGGACAAGGGCAACAGACACATGGGAACACCACCACATGGTAGCTCCCCTCCAAGTCACTCACCGTCCTGACTTGGAAATATATCACCGTTCCTTCGCTGTCGTTGGGTCAAAATCCTGGAACTCCTTTCCTAACTGCACTGTGGGTATACCTACACCACATGGACTGGAGCAAGAAGGCAGCTCACCACCTTCTCAAGAGCAATTAGGGATGGGTAATAAATGCTGGCCTAGCCAGTGACACCCACATCCCATGAATGAATAAAAAACGTTCAGACACATGCTCCAATTTCTGATAAGTAACTGCAGCATAAAATTATCCTTAAAGTATTCGAGAGGAGCATTTTTACAAATCACTGTAGGATATATATTTGGTCTCCAGGAATTGGAGATTTCCTGAAATAAAAATAGAAAATGCTGGAAAAACTCAGGAGGTCTGACAGCATCCATATGACTCAACATTAACTCTGTTTCTCTCTCCACTGATGCTGTCAGACCTGCTGAGTTTTTCCAGCATTTTCTGTTTTTGTTTCAGATTTCCAGTATCTGCAGTATTTTGCTTTTGTATTATATTGGAGATTTCCTGCCAGGAGAGTAAATTGTGTATACAAACTTGGAGATCGCCCGGCTCCGAGGATGTTCCATTCAAATAGTCAGAAAATCAGGCAGTGTTGATCTTCACAGCCAAACCCCTGATTTGTGCTCTTGATGGATAAAACTCCATGCTGGGAGTGTAAGTTCACAAAATCAACCCATACGAGTGTTATCCTGGCTCAGTTGGTAGCACTCCAACCTCCGACTTGGAGGTATGTGAGTTTGGGCCCAACTCTAGAACATGAGCATAATCTAGGCTGATGTTTCAGTGAATACAGAAATAATGCTGCATTGTCAGAGCACCATCTTTTGGATAATGTATTAAAATGGGGACCAGTCTGTCTCCATTATGGTTCAGGTTGGACATTACAGACTCCATGGCACTCTTCCATGAAGTGAAGAGAATTCTCCTGGTGGCCTGACTAATATTCCTTCCTTAATGACTACCACCAAGAACCAGTAAACTGGCCATCTCATTACTCTTGATCTGATGAAAGGTCATCGACCTGAAATGTTAACTCTGTTTCTCCACAGATGCTGCCTGACCTACTGAGTATTTCCAGCATTTTCTGTTTTTATTTCCGATTTCCAGCACCCTCAGTATTTTACTTTTGCATCTCATTACTCTTTGTGGGACATTGCTATGTGCAAAACAGCTGCATGTTTATACACCTGACAACAGTACTCAACAATGTAATTCCTCCTACTTGAGATGTGTTGGAATGCTTAAAAGCTACATAAGCGCAAGTTCTTTCTTCTTTCTAATCCTGTCTAACTGAAATGGATCTTTGGGTTCCCATAGTGAATGGTGAGGCAGTGAGGATGGATTAGTTATATAACCACATGGATTCCTTGCAACACACTGCATGTATCTTATTAAATACTAATCTTGCATCTTCTAGCTGCGAGTTGGCCCTCATCATTCATGCCACACAGGCAATCTTTCACAATAAGCTGAGTAAAAGCACAGATTGCTGAGCCAATATATTCATGGTAATGACTTCAACAAGTTAGAATTTATGAAAGCAGCTTTATACATGCATAAGATGGAATATTGGAATATGACAATTGTTCAAAATGACAATGCATTCCTCAACCTCTCATGATACTGCAGTGCAAAAAGACCATTCTAATGTTCTGAGTGAGGATTTTCCTTGTCATTTATACATAAACTTCAACAAGCTGTTGTATACTTGTCTCAAAGCTACACAGAACCAGACCAAATCAGATTAACTTGAAACATTTTGTGAGCTGGAATAATTTTGCTCTTCGTAAAATCAAAACCACATTGAATCCTGTCATGCAGACTTGGCTAGGAAGGGCACAAAAATAGTTTCTAATCAAATTGATATAGAACAAGTCATCTTGGTGCAGAACATGTCAATAACGTATTGGAACTTAGAAATACCTAAGTGGCTTTCTTAAATGACCTGATTAAAATGTTTCCAACTGATCTTAAAGCATTGGTGGGAAATGTAAAGTTATATATAGTTTTTGTTTTGGAAAGGACCAATATACCAAATTTTACAGATTTATTCAAGATCAGTCTTACATTTTGTCTGTGGCAGGAAGTGCATGTGTATTTAGAAAATTTTCAATAATCTTCAATACTGAAAAGACTTCCCATATTGGTGAAATAATCAGAAGCTCACTGGTGAAGACCTGGCAGTTGTTGGGGGCTGTCTTCATCTTGTTCTTTTAGCCGTGATTAAATAATTGAAAGTCTCCCTGGGTTGTTGAATGAACAGTAAATTGATCCTTGTATCACTGTCCATATCTACACTGTCATTCTCCCATGTGCTATACTAAATTACTTTTCTGCAGCATTAAGAAAACAGGCTCCTCTTGTCCTGTTGTTAACTGAAATGCATAATGATCCAGGAAGTGGCAGTCCAGCAGGAATATTTTAATAGGAATGTCATTTTTTAAAACGTGTTTTTCACAACATTGAAAAGCACCTTGAACAGCAGTGCTCATCTTGATCCAGTGGTTGCAGGCTGTTAATGGAAGACATTGCTTTAGAGGGGGCCATTTATCAGCTGATTTTCTGGAGAAACGCCCCCACACCTCCATGGTTTGCTGATTGACAAGATGAGTCATTCGTAATCACAAGCTGCCATCTTTCATCACCTCTGATCCTGAGCATACAGTCGTTTGCATCAAAAATCTATTCTTTCTAAACCTCTCTGACCTCCTGTGATCTCATCTTTATTAGAAGAAAGAAATAATGAATCTTTTCAGTCGTGAGTTGGCTGAGGCAGCAGTTGGGGTGCTGTAATTGGCCTGGGCTTGGGAGGGGAATAAAAGCAGCTAACTGTACTGCTTCTGATTACTAACCAGTAGTTTCTACTAGTAAGTACATGTGTGTACGCGTGCACAGATGTTAAGTAAGTAAGAATCAGCTTTGTATCGTGATGCCCCCTATGATAATAAATAGTCTGGCAACACTCACTGTCTAGGCTGATGGCTAATTAATGACAGTTTAGACAAGTCCCAGAGGGCTGCTGGTGCCAGTGATGCTGTATCCCAGCATTAATCACCATCTTTCAGGAAAGAAAGGAGGAATAATAACTACTTCTCTGCTTTGCACCTCCTTGTAATAGCATAGCAACAACAAGGGACTGTCTGCTCCAGGTGTCAGCTCTTCTAGCAGTCGGGAAGTACGGGTACATGAGGTTGCACCATCTCATGGATAGGATGAAGACATATGGGCTTAGTGATATTTTCCCACCTTTTCTATGTTTTGTTTTGTTTCGTATGCTTTGTATGTCAGTTGAGTCTCCTTATGCAGCTAACAAGGCGTTACTGCTTCTGACTATTCAAGGGCTAGATCTAACTGTGGCCTTGTAAAAACAAATATTGAAAACTAGCTATATAAAATGAAACATTGCCATGCATTTTGACATAGCTTCTAATTAGAATTTCTGTAGTGCCTTTCATGACCTCAAGAAACTGCCATGCTTTTCGAAATCGTGCCATGGAAACATGCATGTCCACCTGAAAGGGCAGTCAGGGCCTTTGTTTAACATCTCATCTGAAAGACAGCACCTCTGACAGCGTAGCACTCACTCAATACTGTACTGAAGCACTGCACCTATTTTTTTTGGATTGGAATCACACCTCCTAAGTTTACATCTAAACATCTAAGTTTAGCTGGAATTAACAGATTACTTGAGTCTGGTTATGCTGTGCCCATGGAACTTCTAAAATACCATCTTACTATTTGTATTCCCAGTATTGGGAGTTTCTACATTTTGCCACAAAATTTAAGAGATAGGGAAGGAGGACACGAATCTTAGTATACAAAAGTGCCAACCCTGTATGTGATGTTGGTCAATTAGAGCCTACTTAAAAAGTCAGGAAATGTTTGGGTAAAATTGACTGTTGTGAAGTTTTAGGATATGGGATTCCTATTTGCTATGGTGTGGTGAGGATGACTTGGTGCGGCACAGTTTAATCTTCAAAGCGGTTAACAGATCATAAATGTGATGCATTAAGTTACATGCCAAAAACCTGAGGCACGACTCACACCATAACCATAGATAAGGCTAAGAGCAGCAAAGTGGCAAAATTATATTAATTTGTTTCTCCTCCTCCTTACTGTCTATTCCTGGTGTTTCTCTATTTCTTTTTCTCTGATTTTTGACTGGGATTTGCAAGTGTTCCTTCTGCTTGTCCTCATCTGAGATGGTGAGGAAATAAGACATCTGTGGATGTATGACCATCCAAGTATTCATAGTGTGGGAAAAGTTTTAATAGATGGTTTTCCCCAGTGCTATTGATTTAGAAACAGCAAAATTTCCATGACGATGTTTTGTTTCTGTCACTAGAAAGTGACAGAAGGCTAGAGAAATGTCAGGAATTTCTCACTCACAGTGCTGAATATGGAGCATTAGTGTTCTCTCATCCTCCTACTTGAGGATCATTGTTTCACACATGAGATTCCTGGCGAATGTTTATAGAGTTATTTGGCCTAATTATGTAGGGGTCTGTATTTGACTGAGTTTATACAATTTGGTCTCCGAGTGGACCCTGAGGAATTTTATTTTTATCTTTAATCAAGATTACACCCTTAGAGATACCATCAAATAAGTTCTCTCTTCTACCAGCTGTAATTTCAATAAATAAATATTCCTTTACAACATATTCTTTCAAATGATTTAATTTTTTCCGGCAGAGATCAATTTGTGAACAGTTTGTGTATGCGCACGATTGACCTCTGCTCTTCACCTGAATTCTTATTGACCACAAAGCAGAACTCAAGCATTGGTGCTTTGAGCATGTAACCAACTGTTCCCTGATCTTGTCTTAATGAAGCATGCTAAGGTGCGAGGCAAGCTTTCCAGCCCAGATTATATGCACACATTGGCAGATATATTATTATTATTATTGTTGTTATTATCGGCTATCCCTCGCTAGCGAGGATGATTGTCTTCCATGAGTCTGAAGATGGCTGATAAAGCTGATTCGCGATCTGCAGACTTTAGGCACACAGTGAAAATGACATAATTGCAGCACAATAACCTGGCTTGTTATCACTATACCTTGTGCAACAAAAACCGCATGCGAATTGTTTTTGGTTAGTGGATGTTTCAGTTGTATTCCATGTGTTTTCCTGGAAGATAATGCTGCCCACTAAGCAGAGATTTTGGGACCAATTGTTCCATAGGAAAACAAAAACAGCATCTACAATGGACATTTATACAGTGCCTTTAACACAGTAAAAACATCTTAGAAGAACTATTGGATAAAATTTGAGAGACACATGGAGATATTATTAGGTGATCAAAAGCTTGGTCAAAGAGGTGGGTTTTGAGGAGTGACTTAAAGGAGAAGAAAGAGATTAGAGAGGCAGAGAGGTTTATGGAGGTTGTTCCCTCTGAATGGATAATAATAGCCTATAATTTACAGCAAGTGCAATATTTCTGCACAAGTGCTACAGCGAATTCAAACTTTGTTGCGCCACTTCATGATTAGTTTTGTGAAAACAGCGGCCTGAATTTCACACTCCTCCGCTGATCGGTTTTTAGGTTGGGGGAGCGTGAAATAGAAGGAATAGGCTTCTGCTGGGGTTCCTGCCTTTCCCGACCTAGCAGCGATTTTATGCTGGGGCAGGCAAGGCCTCGAACGGGCTGCCCGCCCTTGCCCCAATTGAGGCCCTCCAGTGGCCAATTATTGACCACTTAAGGGCCGTTTCCCTCCCAGTGTCAATCTTTAGGCAGGTGGGAGGATTTCCCAGGCATAGAGGATGGTGGAAAATGATTGGGCTCAGGCCTCGGGCCAGAAGGGAAGGAAGCTCCCCTTCTAAATTTGTCCCTCCCTTTAAGGTCCAGTGGCTGCTGGACCTCACTCTCCTCCCCCAGCCTCTCTCCTGACACACCCCCCACCCCCTCCCCCCCAGGCCTTCCCTACCCTCTCTGCCCTGGGATCCTGAAAACTTACTTTTCCATCCAGTCCCTGGACTTAGGCTCTGTCATCATCATACGTTTCCTCTTCCCTACTGCAGCTTCTGTCACTGCAGGGCATAGAGAGCTGCCGGCTAATCAGATTGGCTGGCAGCTCTCTAAGGCAGGACTTCCTCTCTGTCGAGGAGTAGAAGTCCCACTTGCAACCGGTTGACGCTCATTCAGCTGCAGGGCAGGCAGAGTCAGCGGGGATGTGTTCCCTGACGACTCTTCAGATGGCAGGAAGGGAAACCCTGCCATCTGAAATATCCTGGTCAGCATCGCATTGTCTACCTCATTTTGAAATGCATTGTACCCGCACAGTAGATGCAAACTAAGCTTGACACAGAAAGTTAGAGCTGGTTTAAAGTGACGCAAAGAGCCTCTTTTGGAACTATTTAAGGTCCGCGCAATTAAACTTGGATTAGCTGTCAAAGATTCTTTTAACGATGTGCTAATTGTTAATTACTGCCAATGCATCTCCCTGACGCTAAAAATTAATTATTAGAAGTGTGGTGAGTCATTCCTTCAGGTTTTACTTGCTTGAATCATGCAGCATAGAAGAAGGCCATTTGACCCTTCTTTAAAATAACTGTCCAATTTCGTCCCACATCCCAACGTTTCCCCCATAATCCTACAAATTAGTTCTCCTCAAGTTCATGTCCAATTGCATTTTGAAAGTTTCCATGGAATCTGTTTTCACCATCATTTCAAGTAGTGTGTTCAAGATCTGTGTGAAAATGTTTTTCCTCCTTTCCCCTCTAGTTCTTTGCTGGTTCTTTTACATCTGTGTCCTCTGATAACTGACCTATCTACTAGAGGAAATAGTTTCCTCTCTGCTTGCTCTCTCATAAACTGCTCATAATTTTGAATGCCCATTTTTGCTTCCCTTAAACCTCTCTGCTCTAAGGAGAACATTCCTAGATTCTCTTCTTCTCTCCATGTAACTGAAGCCCCTCATCTTTCAGTATCATCTTTGTAAACCTCTTCTGCACTCTCTCCAAGACCTTGACATCCTTCCTAAATTATGAAGCCTAGATCTGTACACAATACAGGTTAGGCTGAGGCCTAACCAGTGAATTGGCAAGGTTTAGCATGGCTTCCTTATTTTTGTATTCACTGCCCCTATTTGCAAAGTCAAATATCCCACACACTTTCTTAACCACCTTATCTGTATGACTTGCCACTTTCAAGCTTTGCAAATATGTACCCGCACCTCTCTCTATTCTTGCACCACCCCGTCCCCAAAATAGCACTGTTTGGCTCATACTGCTTCAACATGCTGTTTGTTACAAAGTGCACTCTTCATGCTTATCCACATTCTATTGTATTTGCCATGTGTCTTCTTCCCATTTCACTAGTCCATCTATGAAACTCTGAAGTTTGCTACTATTCTTCTCACTATTTACTACATTAACATACAATCATAGGTTCAGTGCAGAAGGATGGCATTCAGCTCGTCTTGTCTGTGCCATCTTTCTGAAAGAGAAACTCTGCTAGTTCCACTCCCCTGTTCTTTCCCTATAGCCCAGCAATATGTTTTCTCTTCAGGTGCTTATCCAATCCTCTTTTGAAAACCACGATTGTATCTGCCTCCACAACACTCAGACAATGCACTCCAGATCCTAACCACCCATTGCATAAAAATGTTTTTCCTCATATCACTTTTGGTTCTTTTGCCAATCATCTTTAATCGGCTTCCTCTGCCACTCAACCCCTCCACGAATGGGAACAGTTTCTCCCTAACTACTTTGTCTAGGTCCTTCACTATTTTGACAAGTTTTGTATCAACTGCAGACTTCGAAATTGTACTGCTACACCCAAATTCAGTTCATTTATATATAACAAGAAAAGCAATCCTAACATGAACCCCTGGAGGACACCACTCCATCCTTCTTGTCAGAAAATCATTTGTTATATACTACTCTCTACCTCCTAATGCCTTGGCCAATAGCGTACCCAAGTTGCCACAGTCCCGTTGATCTCACATACTTCTATTATCTGAGTATGTTATGTTGTATTACATCAAATGAATTTTCAAAGAAAATATGTACAAAAACTACTTCATCAACTTTCTTTATTATTTGATCAAAGAAGTCAATCAGCTTAGTCAGAAACGGTGTGCCTTTGACAAATCCATGTTGGCTTCTTTTATGATCCATCCTTTTTCAACTGAGAATTGATTCTTTCCCTGATGTTAAACTGATTGGCCTATAGTTATTAGGTTTATCCCCCCTTTTCTCTTACAGGGGTAAAACGTGTCATGCTCCAGCCCTCTTTCATCATTCTCATATCTGAGGAGAATTGACACATTGTGGTCAGATTTTCTGCAAACTTTCCCTCAGCAAACTTGGGTACATCCCATTTGGACCAGGTGACTTGCTAACTTTGAGTGATGCCAATCTACATAGCTCCTTCTTTCTATCTATGTTCACCCTATCCAATACCTGTATTACCCTCCCCTACTATAATATTATCTTGATTCTCTTGTTTTGTGAAGACAGATGCAAAGTATCTCAGTACCTCAGTCATGCTCTGTTCATCCACAATAATCCTTTTTTGTCCCTATCAGCCCCATCTGTGCTTCAACTAACCTTTCACTTTTAACATATTGATAAAAGATTTTTAATTTTTTATGCTACCTGCTATTCTTTTCTCATCCTGTCTCTTTGGTCTCCTTAAATCCTATATTGATTTTCCCCTCTACAGTACTCTGCCTCGTTTTTGACTGAACCTGCCGTTTTGTCATAAACTCGCTTTTCTGTTTTATTTTAACATCTATTACCTTTGTCATCCAGGGAGCTCTTGCTTTGAGTGCCCTGCCTTTCCTCCATATGGGATTATGCTTGGTTAGTACCTGAACTGTTTTCATACCGAAGGCCAGCCATTATTCATTTACTGTTTTCCTGGCTTATCTTTATTTCTAGTTCACCTGAGGTGGATCAATTTTTTCGAATTACTGAAATTGGCTATCTTCCAGTTAGACATTTTCATCTTTGATTTTTTTTTTGTCAGTTTTCATAACTGCTTTAAATTTAATTCTATTTCGATCACTATTAGCCAGATGTTCTTTTCTTGAAACACACTCCAATGGCCCTACTTCATTTTCCAAATTAGATCCAGCACAGCTTTTTTCCTCTTTGGACTAGAAACATACTAATTAACAAAGTTCTCCTGTATGTACCTTTCGAAATTCTTCACCGTCCTTGACCCTTCCTATTTTCTCCCAATCTATAATGGGTTAATTGAAGTTTCCAATTATTATTGTTCTGTTATTTTTACATTTTTCCAAAATTTACCTAAATATTTGCTCCTCATCTCCTCCTCATATTTGGTGTTCTGTAGCAAACACCCAGCAATGTGAAAGCTCCTTTTTTGTCCCTTAACCTTAATCAAATAGATCCAGTTTTGAACCCTGTCATATGTTACCTCTCTGTAGACCTGTAATATCCATGATCAATACCTACACCTGCTCCCCCAATCTTGGTCTCAGCGCCATCCCAGCTTGTACAGGTCCCTCCATCCCCAGAACTGGTCCCAGTGCCCCAGAAATCGGAAGCTCTCCCTCTTTCACCACTTCTCCAGCCACATGTTCATTTGCACTTTCTTCCTGTTGCAGTACTCATTAGCATGTGGCACTGATAATAACCTGAGATTACCATTTTGGAGGTCCTGTTCATTAATGTTCTTCCTGTTGTAATATGCCTTTAAGGGATAGCAACATGACATCATAGAAGGGAAGTGTGCCATACAATCCAGCCTTAGTTGCACTTTTGCTTTTGAGCAGAGCACACATACACAGCTCTGCTGCCGATGTCTTCAAACTTTCTACCTATGTATATCTGTTCTCACATGCCTAGTCTTAATAAATGAACCCACAACGTGTTTACCCAATCCCCTATGAGCGATCGGTATTTATATCATTATAACAACATGACATGGTGCTCAGCAGTGGTCAAACAGCCTGGCAGCAAGATTAAGTACGGGTACGACATGGCAAACAGCCTTAGATCATGCTACATTGCATGAGACAATCCTTGACATTTTGGTCAGACCGCAATGGAGTCGCAGCGTCAGAGAATGTTGAAATCGCAGCGTGGTGACTGCACAGAAAAACCTTAAAGACATAGTGCCGAGCCAGTGCTGAAATAAAGAGCTGGTAAACAGACAGATCCCTCATGGTGAGATTGTAGTGCCTAGCCTGTTAATTCCTTGAGTGGGACATTGCATCAAGAGGACCAATACCAGGTTAACTCAGTCGAAAAGGCAAATGACCAGGGTGTGGGCCGAATCGATAGTGAATGAAGGAGAGTCAAGCAAAATAAAATTCATAAAAATGGGGCCAGAGAAGATTGCCATTATAACAGGCAGAGCTTTGGAAAAGCGCGTGAAAACGGCTACGGCAACACTCATCCCAGGTACTATGGGAGAATGAAGGTCAAAGGGATTCTGTCAAAATGTCCACAAAATTCTCCAGTTTCAATTGGGATGCAGCTGACCTACTAACCAAATTCAAAATTTTTAAACAGCGTACAGAGCTATAGTTTCTTGATTCACATGTGTCTGAACCAGACAAGCATGACATAAAGATTTGCCAGCAATTGGGAATGATGGTCTACATAGGTTGAATATGTTGGGATTAACAGCAGAAGAGCTAAAGGAAACCCAAAAGATATGGATTGTGGAAGACCCATTCAGAAATCAGATTAAACTTCCATATTCACTGACTAGAGTTTGTCATTTCGACAACAGCCTACAGAATTCATAGACCACTTCATTAGCAATGCACAGAAAAGGGTACGAACTATGATTTTCCAAACACAGAACTAACAGGATTGTTGAGTTGATGATTGCATCCACTCCCATGGAACCATTCCAGAGAAATCTACTAGAGATGCCCAAAATATATAGCATCGAAGAGCTATTCTAAGATGATCTAAGCACAAAGCAATCTTCGCAGGTCGACGAAGTTTATAGGTCCTAAGTACAAGCCCAATTGTTGACACTTACTAGAGCACCCAAACCTAGCAAGACCTATGGAAGATGCGACCTTGTGCATACACAAAGGAAATGCCCAGTTTTCCTTCAATTCTGCAAGACATGTGGCAGAAAGGGTCATTGGCAGCAACAGTGCACTAGAGCAACGTTGATGCAGCTACAAAGAACCATGTCCTGATCCAAACAGACTGTACACAATGCGTACTTTCAAGCAATAAAAATGACCATGCGGTATCCCGTCAGAAACATATGCATGAGGTGTTTGACAAACAAGACAATGGCGATGATGTGCACAATGAGATGAAGAGCGGTGAACACATGTTTCGCACCGTCAATCTCGTGGAAAACATAGATCCCGTCACACTGTCCGACGTGTTTGCCAAGTTTCGAATTATCTGTCCTAAGAAAGTTGGCAACTATTCGTTATTGGCCAAGATTGACTCAGGGGCAAGAGCCAACAAGATCTGCGAATTCTAAAATACATGTATCCATAGACATGGAAGGCCATGGCAAAACGTACTACTGTGCAACTTTCAGCGTACAATGGTTCACTAATTCCATGTGCAGGATCCAGAGTCCTGAAGTGCAAGCACAGTCCTCCAGGGTGTCACAGATGTTCTAGATCATGGAAACTAAAGGTTCAGTGATCGTAGCCCTATCAGCATGCCGTGTCCTAACAGTAGTAACAATCCATGGAATTAGTCAGACATCACAGGCAGATCAACTTCAGAAATTACTCCTATCGACTCAGTTCATGATTAACCTCAAAATATCCAGAATACTTCGACAAAATTGGTAGTTTCAAGGGAACTGCAACATTATGTTTGCAGGAGAATGCAAGCCCGTCAATTGATCCACCATGTAAGTGCAGCATCCATATACAAGACAAATTGAGGGTCGAACCAGACAAAATGGAGAAAGACTGAATCGTTAGAAGCGTACAAGTGCACACAGGTTAGTGCAGCTCAATTACATGTCATAAAGGATGGATCATTGAGATTATGACTCAATCCATGACATTTAAACGCAGCTTTGAAATCTTGTCCTTACAAAATACCCACATTAGAAGAGTTAAATCCGAGGTTTGCAGATGCAAAATTTTTCTTGAAGCTTCATGCCAAGTATGGTTACTGGTCAGTACATTTTGCGGAGAAGTCCCAAGAGCTTATTACATCCTGTACTCCATTCAGATGATACGGTTTTCAAAAATTCCTTTCGGGCTATTTGTTAGCCAGGATCTCTCTCAAGCTCACATGGACAGCATTACATGCATTGTGCCAGGATGCATCTGTATCGTTGATGACGTTGCTGTTGGAGGAACAAAGCAAGAACATGACCATAATCTGCACTTACTGATGCAAGCACCACATCATGAAGGATTAGTGTTCAACAATCTGAAATGTGCCATCAACGTGCAGCAGGTCAATTTCTTTGGTTCTATTTATTCCAGTGCTGACATATGTCCTGATCCAAATAAAATAGAGGATATTAAAGTCATGCCAACTTCCCAAGATAAGGATTATCTTTGAAGAAGTTTACGTCTTTTAAATTTCTTGTCTCCATACATTCCCAACTTTGTTCAAAAATCTTCATTGCTAAGGCAATTGTTGAGAGGATCTGTCTTTCCTGTGGCATGAAGACCACCAAAACCTCTTCAAAGCACTGAAACAATCATTATCAGAAGCATTGGCATTGCAATTTTACGATCCTAGAGAGACAGCTACCCTGCAGATGGATGCCTCACAGAAAGGTCTGGAAGCACGCATGCTACAAAAAGGTAAGCTGATTGCATTTGAGTTGAAATCTCTGCCAATACCACAATCCAACTACTCCAGCAAAGCTTTAGTCTTTGGAATCATGCATTTTCATACCTATCTGTTTGGCAAAAGATTTGTGGTAGAACTGACCACAAGCCACTGCAGATGATTTGGCAAAAACCATTGACTAGTGCACTGCCAAGATTGTAACGTTTCTTGATAAAGATTCAAGGTTCCGACTGTGAGAATAAGTACAAGCCAGGTACTTGATGATCACATTTAGCAGATTGCCTAACCCAGCGAAAACAGAAGATACATCCTTGGATCTCCAAGTTGACTTCATTGATATTAAACTTGAAGGTGTTTTCCGAATGGATCTGGTATATTTTTCACAATGCAAATGCCGGCAGCTACAAGAAGAAACAGCAAAAGATTTCACAATATAGAAACTGTGGAAAAGAATAATTGAAGGATGGCCTGAATCAATTGAGCATGTCCACAAACACGTGAGACCATTTTGGCCATATGGGGATGATCTAAGCATCTCCCAGGGAGTCATTTTAAAAGGTAGGCAGGCCATCATACCAGAGTCTTGGCAACCTGATATTCTTCAACAACTTCATCGCTCACACGTGGCATTGATCAGACGAGAAGACTCGTAGGAGAGACAGTCTGTTTGTTGGGTATGGACAATGACATTGAATTTGTCATCAAGAGCATATGCCAAGTCAGCTCAAAGCACCATTAATTTCACATAAAGTTCCTACCCATCCTTGGTCCAAAATTGGATCTAACCTCTTTCATTTCCATGGCACTGACTTTATCGTCGACTACTTTACCAAGTACCCAATTATTCGACAATTGCATGATACATCAGGCACAACTGTCGTGCAGACTCTAAGTGCTCTTTTCAATTTATTTGGTGCGCCTGGAGAGATCATTGTGAATAATGGCTTTAATTTATTGGTAAGCCATTTCGGGATATGTGTGAGAAGTGGAATATTGATCACACTACTACAATCTCCTCATTACCCTAGATCTAATAGCTTAGCTGAACGAATGATTTACATGGTGAAATCTCTAATTCTCAAATGTAGACAGACCAAGCAAGATCTACAAATTGCAATGTTACATCTGACAGTGACCCCTTTAATTGCAACTATTCCATCACTGGCAGAGCTCATGTTTGACAGACCAGTGCGTACCAATTTACCTACTTTTATCCACTCTACTCACTCAGAAACTAGATAGCAACTTTTAAAACTGCAAGAGAAGATGACCAATTGCACAATGAAAGTGCACGTACAGAAGTACCAAGTTTAGAGTTGGGACAACAAGTTTGCATCCATCATAGAAGGGAAGTGTGTCATGCAATCCAGTCTTAGTTTCACTTTTGCTTTTGAGCAGAGCGTACACACACAGCTCTGCTGCTGATGTCTTCAAACTTCCTATCCGTGTATATCTGTTCTCATGTGCCTAGTTTAAATACATGAACCCACAATGTGTTTACCCAATCCCTTATATCATTATAACATCACATTTTCTACCTCCTGAAACTCAGTGTCAAGGACCTCAACCCTTTTCCTATCCATGTCATTGGTTCCACATGGACCACAACTTCTGATTGTTCCTCTTTCCCTTGCAGAATGTTCTGATCAATTTTAGTGATAACCTTTACCTTGACATTAGGGTGCACACACCAATTGTGTGTTTTTGGATATTTTAACTATGTGAAATCACTTTTTCCAACTTTTGCTTTATCCAGTCTTTCTTTATCAACCTGAAACTTTGTTTCTCTCTGTACAGATTCTGCCTGACCTGGGTATTTCCAGCATTTTCTGTTTCTATTTCTACTCTATCTTTCTTTTTATTAATCTTTCTGTATCTGATTCAGCATTGAATTCACCCATTCTAATTTACACTCCTTGTTTATTTCACAGTCCTTCAGTCTGTTTAAGGAGTTCCACAGTTGCTTGCCCTGTTTGCACAGATCACAAATTCCCAGTTTCCCTCGCTGTGAGGTTACAGTGAGTCCTTACTTAAAGCTGTGGTTGTGTTCCTGAAAAGCACGATTTAAAGTGAAAGAACATTAAGTGAATCATGGGTTCCCATAGGGATCAATGTTAAAGCCAGAGTTAGGTTCCTTTGGACATTCTTTGCCTGGAAAAACCAATGCCCATGTTGAAATACTGTACTGTACATATGCAGCACTGCATTTTTAGCTGGAATAACTTGCAAAACAAAATAAATCACTAAATATAATAGAAATACTGTGTAATTTCAAAGTAAGCTAAGCTAAATCATCCAAACAAGCCCTGAGTAGCACAGCTTCTGTGTCTCACCCACAGCACTCCTGAAACTCAGCTCAACTTTTTGCTTGCTTTCCATTTTCACTCTGTCTCTCTCTCTCTCTCTGCTTTCCCACTCTGTGTGTGTCTCTCTCTCTCTCTCTCTGCTTTCCTATTCTCTCTCTGCTTTCCCACACTGTCATTCTCTCTCCTTTCCTACTCTGTCGCTCTCCCACTCTGTCACTCTTTCTCTCCCCCTCTCTGCTTTCCCACTCTGCCTGCCTGTCTGTCTGTTTCTCTCTCTCTCTTACTCTGTCTCTCTTTGTCTCTCTCTCTCTCTCCATTTTCACTCATTCGCAGCCTCACTCCAGCCCAGGGCAGTGACTCAACAACCCAAGGCTACACCAGGGCCTGGAGTCTGCATCCCTTCCCGATAGTCTGCAGGTGGTTGAGCCCCTGTCCCGGGCCACTGATTGAGCTGTGGTGATGGTGGTGGGGGGGAGGGGTGGGGGTGGTTTGGCTGTGAATTGAGCCAGGGGCTCAGCTTCCGCCCCTTTCCCCACTGGTTTACCCACACTTCACCATCCGATTGGCAGCTTCCCGTCCCAAGCCGCCATGGCACCTCTCCAAGTGGCAGTTGTAGGAGGATGTAAACATGATAGAGATAAAGTTTTGGGGAGAGATGTAGAGTAAAGGGTTAACATCAAAAGCACACATGACGCTGATGCAATAATGATGCCAATCGCATGACTGAGAAGGAAGAGATCTGAAAGGAGAAGAAGCTCCAACCTCATGTAGAGGTCCAAATGTGTTAATCATTGCTGTAAATAAAGACTAATGGTTTTGAAAAACTACAGACTCGAGCAGCATACTTTGGGAGAATAGACAATCCCCGAAACCCCCTTCTAGACCCCAACCAAACAATAAAACAGTGGTGACTGTCACAGCTGAGCCTCTGGGTCAGGCTCTCGGCCTCTGGTGGCCTTGGTGGCAGCTCTGGCATCAAAGCATGGCGGCGGCTGGCCTAGAGTGCAGCGCACGGGGGGCGTGAGCCAGAGTAGAAATGATGTTAAAGCTAAAATGGCAGCGCAAATTGGAAAAACAATTCCTAAAGAATAAATGATGTTAAAACAAAACAACGTTAAGTGGAAAAACTTAAAGCAAGGACTTACTGTATCAGCTCGCACAATCAGAAAGGACAGGTATAACCAGCAGCAGCCATTGTTAAGTTCACTCACAGCAAAATATGGCCCAATATCTCTACTAAACTGCAAAATCTCTGTCAAGGAGGTCTGCTGCAGTTTTTTTCAGTGTTAAGACATTTTTTTACATGTGTTTACATGGAAGGTAAAGATTAATAGGTGCCTGTGAGGCAGCACACAGGTTTGAATTCCTCACCTCTGCTGATCTCCTGATACCAATTTTGTCTCTGCTGGGAGCTATTAAATACAGGTACAAAAATACCTGGAAAAACTCAGCAGGTCTGGCAGCATCTGTGGAAGGGAGCACAGTTAATGTTTCTAGACCACATGACTCTTCAACAGAACTAAGGAAAAATAGAAAATGGGTGAAATATAAGCTGGTTTAAGGGGGGGGTTGGGACAAGAGAGCTGGATAGAGGGCCAGTGATAGGTGGAGATAACCAAAAGATGTCACAGACAAAAGGACAAAGAGGTGTTGAAGTTGGTGATATTATCTAAAGGAATGTGCTAATTAAGGGTAGAAAGCAGAACAAGCAAGGTACAGATAGCCCTAGTGGGGGTGGGGTGAAGGAATCGAAAAAGGCTAAAAGGTAGAGATAGAACAATGGATGGAAAAAAATAATGGAAATAGGTGGGAAAAGAAAAATCTATATAAATTATTGGAAAAATCAAAAAGGAGGGGGAAAAATCAGAAAGGGGGTGGGGATGGAGGAGAGAATTCATGATCTAAAATTGTTGAACTCAATATTCAGTCCGAAAGGCTGTAAAGTGCCGAGTCGGAAGATGAGGTGCTGTTCTGTCAGTTTGCGTTGAGCTTCTCTGGAACAATGCAGCAAGCCAAGGACGGACATGTGGGCATGAGAGCAGGGTGGAGTGTTGAAATGGCAAGCGACAGGGAGGTCTGGGTAATGCTTGCGGACAGAACGAAGGTGTTCTGCAAAGCGGTCACCCAGTCTGCGTTTGGTCTCTCCAATGTAGAGGAAACCGCATTGGGAGCAACGAATGCAATAGATTAAGTTGAGGGAACTACAGGTGATGCTGCTTCACTTGAAAAGAGTGTTTGGGCCCTTGGACAGTGAGGAGAGGGGAAGTAAAGGGGCAGGTGTTGCATCTTCTGCGGTTGCATGGGAAGGTGCTGTGGGAGGGGGTTGAGGTGTAGGGGG
Organism: Cetorhinus maximus; assembly: GCF_964194155.1. Classification (NCBI taxonomy): domain Eukaryota; kingdom Metazoa; phylum Chordata; class Chondrichthyes; order Lamniformes; family Cetorhinidae; genus Cetorhinus; species Cetorhinus maximus. The sequence continues at coordinate 69,787,731 of NC_135879.1, read as the reverse complement.
TGATGGAGGAGTGGACCAGGGTGTCAAACACCTTCAACACCTCTTTGTCCCATTAATCTGGCACAGCAGCTTCAGAACCCAAGGACCATGTGACAGTTTGCTTTAGAATCCACAGGAGTCTAATAGTTAGTTTTCAAAATGCATTGATGGAGCTCTGTGAACAGATCAGCTGAGGATAATTCATGCTTGCAGGAGGAAATCCAAATACCGTAAAGACAGAAGCCATCCTTCAGGACCAAATTAGCTTGAGTTAATGCTTTAAAAACTCTGCAGTGGCAGTGCAATGATGTACTCGTGAGTTGTGTTATGTAGTGACACGCTGCACATAGGCACACATTATTCCTTGTGGGGTTAGTTACAACCTGAGTTGCACTATCAGGGGAAGATGTCAAGTGGGACAAAGAGCTTCTACACAGGGAGCAAGAGAAAAATTGGTTCATGAGTCCCTCCACGGTGCCCCCCCCACCCCTCCCCCCAAAGGCTGATGTCATCTTACTTCATAGCAGCCAATTCTAGAGCATCGTTGGCAGTCATGTGGGAAGGCAAAAAAGAAGATGGGGAAAGAGCAACATTAGTGATGTTAAACATGGCCTGCGCTGTTAAATTATTTACCGTTCTTATCTCAATCTCAAAACATTAACCATGTTAGAAGATCATTTCTTTTGAGAGCTTTTCAGTTACAGTAAGTTTTTTACATGTGATGACAGCCTGTACTGGCAAAATATGAAGGAATAGCAGCTGTAATGTAGCATACCTTTAACACCCCAGTGCCGGTCGGTAGGTGATGACTTCTGAGATCTGCTTCTGTTGTGCAGTCTTCAATCTGCTTATAGCCTGCTCCAGCCTGAGATTAAGATCAAGAGGCCACAAGTCACTTAAGAAAACATGCACACTTCTGTTTTGGTGAGAGCCGGTTGAAGGAGATGCAAGTGCATTGCAAAATATAATTGAGGATCTGTAGATTTTGTGAAGCTAGATATGTACAAGGCTTGAAAGCAAAATACTGCAGATGCTGGAAATCTGAAACAAAAACAGAAAATGCTGGAGAAACTCAGCAGGTCGAGCAGCATCTGAGTTAACGTTTCGAGTCCATATGACCCTTCTTCAGAGCTGAAGAGAAGTGGAGATGTGATGAAATTTATACTGTTTAAGGGGGGTGGGGCAGGTGGAGCTGCATAGAAGGCCAGCGATAGGTGGGGGTAAAGGAGGGATTGGCAAAGATATCATGAACTTCAAGACAAAGGGAGTGTTAATGGTAGTGGTTAGTGTTAAAAAAGGTGCTGATAGTGGCACAAGGCTTGCTGTGCCATGGTGACTTTGTATCTACATCTTTCTGTGCCATTTTTCCACTGCCTTACTGTACTGTACTGAATCTTAAGTGTTAGTGAGCTCTGCTCAGTGTCTTTAAATCTACTTCACTACTTACCTGAATGCTCCAAAGTACTGGAATACTTACTTTGGAGATGACTTGATTGCATTCAGATAGAGATTCAAGCAAGTGAAACAGAACAGAAAAAAAGAATACAGCATCAGAGTCAAGCTGCAGGGTGTGGTGAAAGTTGGCTGATGTGAATTTGCCTTGGAGGCGAATTCACCTGGCACCTCTCCCAAATCTTATGCAAACTGAGTTCTGGCTAAGTTATGGCAATAGGGCGGAGAAAATACCCCAAAGTATATCCATAGGCCAAATTTCAAATTTGAGTCATGTTGGAACAGCCTGGTAATATTACGGTAATATATAAGGCACTTGATCTATGACTTTTGTAGCCATGAGATTCAATCTCAAGACTATTATAATTTGTCAACCAATGAGTTTGAGGAGCTTTTTATATTTTCTAGTGTAACATTGTCACCTACTTCACTGCTGTCCAGTAGCTACTGCTCCTTGACTAAACAGTGATGAACTATAGATATGGCTATAGTGACGCCGTTTTAGCTACATAGACATAATTTAGTGAAAAATGCCTTACTTTACATTTATGTCTACTTAACAAACACCTACCACCATTTGCTGCAAAACTTTTAGTCTTTCTCTTTTACCAAAGTTTAGAGTTCTGGCTTGAGTTTATTGGAGACATCAGAGCCAAATTGGAGTTCCTTCCGAAATAGATGCAGGTTCCATATGATGCAGGCAGCACATTGCTATTGTAGTGTGTTAACCGCACTGTTGAGTGGCGCATGTCTCAGCAGGGGGCCTAAAATCATTAGAAGCTAGCAAGAATTAAAGTCAACCTGCAGCTCTTTAAAGGATGCAAATGTAGGGAGGTTATGCTTCAGTTGTATAGGGCAATAGTGAGACCACATCTGGAGTACTGTGTACAGTATTGGTCTCCTTATTTAAGGAAAGATGTAAAAACATCAGAAACAATTCAGCGAAGGTTAACTAGACTAATACCAGGAATGGGCGGGTTGTCTTATGAGAAAAGGTTGGACGGGTTAGGCTTGTATTCACTGGAGTTTAGAAGAGTAAGAGGTGACTTGACCGAAACCATTAAGATCCTGAGGGCCCTTGACAGCATGGATGTAGAGAGGATGTTTCCTCTTGTGGGAGAATTTAGAACTAGGGGGTCACAGTTTAAAAATAAGGGGTCGCTCATTTAAGACAGATGAGAATTTTTTTCTCTGAGGGCTGTGAGTCTTTGGAACTCACTTCCGCAAAGGGCAGTGGAAGCAGGGTCTTTGAATATTTTTAAGGCAGAGCAAGAGAGATTCTTGATTAACAAGGGGTCAAAGATTATTGGGAGTAGGCGGGAGGTTGCAATCAGATCAGCCATCATCTTATTGTATGACGGAGCAGGCTTAAAATGCTGAAGTGCAGGCTTGAAGTACTCCTGCTCCTAGTTTGTATGTTTGGAAGTGCATTGCGGCTGGAACAACTGGTGGAAATTCTTGTACAGGTCACAATAAGAGTGAATAATGGCATACCATGGGAGAGAGCATGCTACAAGATTTTCTGATGCTGCACTAAAGACTTTGGCGGAGGAGGTAGAAGGGAGGAGAGACGTGACAAACTCCCATGGGGCACGAGGTCTCCAGTCAAACTTTGTGAAGACAGTGGGAGCAGATAGCCATGGCGATCAATGCCAGGAGTCAAGCTCCAAGGGTCTGGATGCTTTGCTGCAAAAAGTTCACTGACCTTACATGAGTGCCCAAGGTGAATTAATTCATCTTCAAATGTCTTATCCCACCAACTATCTAACATGCTTATGCTTTACCTCACCCTTACACACTTAGCACTGCTGTAAGCCTCATACCCTTATCTCGCAGCGTGAAAACACTGCTAGCAATTCAACCATGACAACCAAATCTCCCAAAAAAAATGCACAGCACTCATTGAAGCATATCCTTACGCCCATGGAGGAGACGGTGCTCACCATCATTGGAGCAGCCACTGCTGAGGCCATTGTCAGTGATGAGGTTAAAACTATAGAAGATGATGGTTTTTCACGTAATCCTCCTTTTCACATCCCGGTTCCCCCTCATCCCATAATCTCTTCTGATTTGCAAACTGCCTACATTGTAACCATGCACCTCTTTCATTTTCCTTCCGGTCCTCATCCAACCTTGTTATATCTGCCCTTCTCCTTTTAGATACCTAAAAACTGTCACTTGGCCAGGCAGTGGTGGAAACGCAACAGATACAAAAGCAACAATATACCGATGGTGAAGAAACATTTCCATTCAATTTCATCATTAGCTCGGGTACCAGCATCACGTGCAATTTAAGAGAAAGCATAGAGGCGGGATCTGCATATGCTGAGATCCCAGTCACAAGTTGCCTGCAGCCAGGGCAGGTGCAAGCGTTGCACAGATGCCAGCTCGGCAGTGCATGAGGTTGTACACAAATTCTGCTGCAGGGGATTCCAATGAGCACTTTCAATAGGGTGGACAACAGAAGAACGTTGAATGCATTATGGCTAAGCTGACACAGTGGTGGTCAGTGAAAGAAGGAAAGTAAGGAGCAGAACTGTTGGTGAATTGGGGTTCCATTTACTGGTAGGATGAGTTTTGTACACCTACAGCCCAACCAGAAAGCAGCTGCCTAGGCTTCTTGCTCCCTTCCTCTTCCTCTTGCTTCTCCTATTCCTTGTCCTCCCTTGCACCTCAGCTGCTCACTGTATAGCTGGTGGCAAGAGCTATGCCTTCATGATGGTGAGATTGTGCAGCATACAGCAGCCCACCACAAACCTTGGCAGGAGCGTTGTTGAACACTAAAGGGCTCCTCCAGAGCGGTTGCAGAAGCTCTGCTTGTGCACACCAATCAATGGTCTGTTCTATCACATTTCATGTGGCAGCATGACTTTCCCTGCATACATTCTACCTACGTGTGCATGGGTTGTGCACTAGAGACATGAGCCACGTCGTTAGTGTATTGGCCTTGTCGTTCACTATCCACCCTTGGGTTTGCCATGGTGGCTCAAATTCAGCTGCCGCAGGGTACTGCTGCAGAATGAAGGTAACATGATTGCTGCTAGCCCACCAAGTATTGACCTGCAAGATTCAGTGTCAATGGTCACTCACTAACTGGACATGAAATCGCTTTCAGTTGCGATATATCTTAGAATTGACATGTGATGCCCACAAGTGCATGGTGGCATTCATTGCACTCATGGGGAAGTCTGCATTATTTGGGTAAATGCACATTATGATTTTTTTCTTACCATTGTATCAACAAAGATATTAACATGCACATTGAGATCATATGCCAAATGATGGTGTCTATTGCTCAATATACTAACCAAAATGAAATTAGCTACATCTGGATTCCCAGATTAGCCTCATGTAAATAGTGTCTAATGCAATGGGCCACACTGCCCTCAAAGTGAGTCATCTGTCCATTGGTATGTAAAAATGTACAGAATGAGAAAAGACTATTTAACCCATCATGCCTGTTCCTTTCAGACTTTGTATAAATTATCCTATGAAAGATTCTGTTCAATTAACTTAAGCTCCTAAAGAAAAATCATTGGCATAGCCAACCAGATAGATTTCTGTTGGTGACTTTAGGACACCACCAGTTAACTATAATTTTTTTTTGAATTCTATTGTTTTGAGACTGGACGTCCTGCATTACACATGGCAAATGTTTATTTATCATTCATCAGCATGAAGAGATGAGTTTGCATGCAGAAATTACTTTCTGCTATGAATTATAGTTTGCATGCAGCTATAACTAAATCAAAACTAATAAGAGGGAAAAATCCATGGTAGCCCAATTTACTTAATAAAAACTGAAAAAAAAGAAAGAGCATGCAAATTTAACAAATCATAGGAAGTTAGAAAACTCTTTTTGCCCAATGAGCTCACTCCTGCTACAGACGATATACAATCAATTATATTTGATCTGTTTGGGAAATATTCTGCAAAGTTTCTGCCTGCCTCCCAGAAAAATAAATGGGAAATATTCCATAATATTTCATCTAACCCTGTATCCTACATGTCCTTTCTTTGACTGAATGATGCATGAGCCTTCCATGGTTTCACCAGATCAAGAATCATCATCATTTGGTTAACTCTACCTGTGTGTATTCTTCAAATCTACAAACCAAATATTTATCCAGTGCTTTTTAAAGATGAAAATTTTAACACCCTGATTTCAGTTCCAATCACCACATAAACTTAGAATTGTTCACAATATAACTTGTCTTCCATTCTTTGTCATCTATTAGCCTATTCATTTAATTAGTCTAAATCCCTTTAAATGCTATCAACGTCCCTTCCATTAGTCTCCCGTTGTTGTTCTCAGCTGCAAATTTTATATTATAGCATTATGACAGGGAATACTTCCCTCAGAAATTTTTATACCTTTTATCTTTCTAGGACCCATTGCAAACGTTGACAAACTCATAGAACTTCTGCAAATATTTATACACCCCAGGCCCATCTTGCAAATATTAATGCAAGTGGGGTTGAAATAGCTAAGGAAGAAACTGAGGGTGACCTAAGAGGGCAAAGCAAAGCATCAAATAGCATAGTGACATGGATGTTGAACTACCTAGTTAAAAGAATAGAAGATAAGTCAGAAGAGGTAATGATCTAGTTGTGTAATACCCTGTACCCAGTTCCAGTTAGTATGGAACGAGAGACATCTAATCACTTGAGACAATGCAGAGAAGAGAAAAAAAGTCCACCTCGAAGGACCTCAGGACATCCCAAAGTGCTTTACAACCACTGAAGTGAAACATACAGCCAATTTAGTTACAGCGAGGCCCCACTAACAGCATTGAGACAATGACCAGATAATTCGTTTTAGTGATGGTTGAGGGATAAATATTGGTCTGGGCACCGGGGAGAATGCCCCTGCTTTTCTTCAAATCATGCCATGAGAGTTTATCTCCACCTGTGAGGGCAGATGGGGCTTGGTTTAAAGTCAGAATGTCAACATCTCTGACAGTGCAGCACTCCCACAGCACTGACCTGGAGTGTCAGCCTGGATTTTTGTCTCTGGTGTGGGACTATGAACCCACAATTTCAGACTCAAGGCAAGAGTGCTACCAACTGAGCCACAACTGATACAGAGCAACAAAGCCCCTCCAACTGTCAGAAGTCAAAGTTACGAGGAGAGACCGGGTAGGATGGGGTCTTTCAGCTTGAACAATAATGCTATAGCAGTATATAAGATTGTAATGATACAGAAAAGTTGATCTAGACTATTACTTTAGATTATACTAATGGAACAGAAAGAGGAGACATATGTAAACTAGTACAAGGTAAACTGAGGACTGATATCAGAAATTCAATAAGATCAGCACTCTTTTTTTTAAACTCCAGAGAGTATATTGGCATATTCTATTCAATCTCTCATCATAGGGCAATAATCTCATGCCAGGAATCAATCTTTGCCGTACACTCTCTTTGGCAAGTGTATCCTTCAATAAGTGCAGAGACCAAAACTGTGCACAATACTCTAGATGTGGCCTCATCAAAACCCTGTGCAATTGTCACAAGGCTTCCTTATTGTGTAAAAAAGCTAACATAGGATTTGTTTTTCTAATTGCTTGTTGTACCTGCATGTTAACTTTGTGTTTTTTGTACAAGGTCACAGAAATTTCTCTGAATGCCAACATTTAATAGTTTCTCACCATTTAAAAAATATTCTGTTTTTCTACCCTTCCTACCAATCTGAATAATCTAATACATTGCACTCCATCTGCCACTTTCCTGCCCACTCACTTTACCTGTCTATATCCCTTTGCAGACTCCTTGTGTCCCTCTACAGCTTACTTTCACACCTAGCTTTGTATCATCAGCAAACTTGGATACATTACAATGATAAAAACAAAAAACTACTGCGGATGCTGGAAATCCAAAACAAAAACAGAATTACCTGGAAAAACTCAGCAGGTCTGGCAGCATCGGTGGAGAAGAAAAGAGTTGACGTTTCGGGTCCACACGACCCTTCAACAGAACTGAAGTATAGTTAGGAGAGGGGTGAAATATAAGCTGGTTTAAGGTGGGGGGCGGGGGGAGAGAAGTTGAGGGTGGGGTGGTTGTAGGGACAAGCAAGCAGTGATAGGAGCAGATAATCAAAAGATGTCACAGACAAAAGGATCAAAGAGGTGTTGAAGGTGGTGATATTATCTAAGAAAAGTGCTAATTAAGAATGGATGGCAGGACACTCAAGGTACAACTCTAGTGGGAGTGGGGTGGAAAGATTGACAAGGTATTAGTTGTAGATTTAAAAATAATGGAAATAGGTGGGAAAAGAAAAATCTATATAAATTATTGAAAACAAAAAAAGAAAACAAAAGGGAGGGGGAGGAAATGGGGTGGGGATGGGGGGAGGAGGAGTTTAAGATCTAAAAAGTTGTTGAATTCAATATTCAGCCCGGAAGGCTGTAAAGTGCCCAGTCGGAAGATGAGGTGCTGTTCCTCCAGTTTGCGTTGGGCTTCACTGGAACAATGCAGCAAGCCAAGGACAGACATGTGGGCAAGAGAGCAGGGTGGAATGTTAAAATGGCAAGAGACAGGGAGGTTTGGGTCTTTCTTGCGGACAGACCGCAGGTGTTCTGCAAAGCGGTCGCCCAGTTTGCATTTGGTCTCTCCAATGTAGAGGAGACCGCATTGGGAGCAACGAATGCAGTAGACTAAGTTAGGGGAAATGCAAGTGAAATGCTGCTTCACTTGAAAGGAGTGTTTGGGCCCTTGGACAGTGAGGAGAGAGGAAGTGAAGGGGCAGGTGTTGCATCTTCTGCGTGGGCATGGGGAGGTGCCATAGGTGGGGGTTGAGGAGTAGGAGGTGATGGAGGAGTGGACCAGGGTGTCCCGGAGGGAACGATCCCTGCGGAATGCCGCCAGGGGGGGTTAAGGGAAGATGTGTTTGGTGGTGGCATCATGCTGGAGTTGGCGGAAATGGCGGAGGATGATCCTTTGAATGCGGAGGCTGGTGGGGTGATAAGTGAGGACAAGGGGGACCCTATCATGTTTCTGGGAAGGAGGAGAAGGCGTGAGGGCGGATGCGCGGGATATGGGCCGGACACGGTTGAGGGCCCTGTCAACCACTGTGGGTGGAAAACCTCGGTTAAGGAAGAAGGAGGACATGTCAGAGGAGCTGTTTTTGATGGCAGCGTCATCAGAACAGATGCGACGGAGGCGAAGGAACTGAGAGAATGGGATGGAGTCCTTACAGGAAGCGGGGTGCGAGGAGCTGTAGTCGAGGTAGCTGTGGGAGTCGGTAGGCTTGTAATGGATATTGGTGGACAGTCTATCATCAGAAATTGAGACAGAGAGGTCAAGGAAGGGAAGAGAAGTGTCAGAGACGGACCATGTGAAAATGATGGAGGGGTGGAGATTGGAAGCAAAATTAATAAATTTTTCCAGGTCCCGACGAGAGCATGAAGCAGCACCGAAGTAATCATCGATGTACGGGAGAAAGAATTGTGGGAGGGGCCCGGAGTAGGACTGGAACAAGGAATGTTCCACATACCCCATAAAGAGACAGGCATAGCTGGGGCCCATGCGGGTACCCGGGTTGGATACATTACACTCAGTCCCTTTATCTAAGTAATTAGTATGGATTGTAAATAGCTGATGTCCAAGCACTGATCCTTGTGGCATCCTAAAAGTTATAGCCTGTCAACCAAAATGATGTGTTTATTCCAAATCTTTGCTTTCTGTCCTTTAAAGCAATCCTCCAGCATACCAATGTCTTGCTTCAAACCCATGCACCCTTATGCAGCAACATCTCAGTACTGCACTGAAGTGACAGGCTAGTTTATGTCCTGAAGTGAAGGGAAAAGCAAAAAGATTTGAAAGGGCAGGAGAAGTGGGTGGGAGGTGGTGGAAATAAAGAAAAAGAGAAGCACAAAAGCAAAGGGAAAGAGCAATTAAGTGAATGAGAGAAAACAAATATGTACATGCACACTTATATCCTTGTGAAATCCTTAGCCAGCTATGTCAGGAGCTGCAAGAGCCATTTTTTTTTACTTGAAATGATTTGGCTCAAAATAATAATATTGAGAACTGTTATACTCATCTGTCGGGGGTGAGGAGGGCTTCTGACACAATTCTTTTGAGTGTTTTCCCACTATGGAAGTGAGGTTTAAAATTCATAAGATTCATGCACTTTATAAAGTTGAGAGAGCTTGTCTGTTGCAAAATAGCTATTTATAGATTCCTAATCCATGTCTTCCACGAGGAAATGGCAGCGCAGCTGCTATAGTGCATTATGGGCCAGGCAGCTCAATTCATTCTGGTTCCATGCTTTACATGAATGTGCTGTGAAACAAGATTAAAACCTAATATAAGCAATGGGGAGCCATTCCTGCTGACGACAAGTATAAAGGGAAGTCCCAAGCAACCTGCCCACAACTTCCAATTAATTGTAATGAATTGAAAAATCATGGGAGTCTGTCCGTGGATTCCGAACATCTTTAGCCAATGGGAAAGGCACCCTTTAGTAGCATGAATGATTTTATTTTGCAAGTGTACAGCTGGTAACTTTGCTCAGAACCACTGTTCTCTAAGGAAAGCTGCCAATTCCCAACAAGTTGGAATGAATTAACTGATTCTGTGTGAGGAAGGTAGTTGTTGTGCCTGTCTCCAAAGTGAATACTACCAAACTTGCAAAGCAGCTGTATTGGATTTTCATTTTGACTAATAGGGAGGTCATTGGCAGTCTTTCTGAAAGTAGTCCTATGACTTTAAGCCGTGGCTCAGTTGGTAGAACTTACGCCTCTGAATCAATAGATTGAGAGTTGAAGTTCCACTCCACAAAAAATCTAGGTTGAATCTCAGTGCAGTACTAAGGGAATGCTGCACTGTCAGAGATGCTGTCTTTTGAATGAGACATCAAATCAAGGCCATGCCTGCTCTCTCCAGTGGATGTAAAAGATCCCGTGACACTCTTTTGAAGAGCAGAGGAGCTCTCCCGGGTGTCCAGACCAACATTCACCCCTCAACCACCATCACTAAGGATCAGATTGTCTTGTCAACATCTCATTGCTGCTTGTGGGACCTTGTTGCTGTGTTTCCTACAACAGTATCTATACTTCATTGACCACAAAGCACTTTGGGACATCCTGAGGTCGTGAAAAAGGATATATAAATGCACATCTCTGTTTTCTTTCTTTTCACCCCGCACCAGGAAAATAGAGTTCTGTCCATTAGCCCTGTGACACCATGCAGGGAATTAGTGAGGATGCCAGCCGTTGTTCAGGTGGTGTGTGTGAGTTGTCTGCAAATCCTCCACCTTAACATCTCCCTGACAGGACTGAAAGTGACAGATGTCTGACCAGATCCAAACCATGGTATTGCTCTTGAATCCAGCATGGCTGGAGTTTTGTCCACGATGGGACATTGATAAAGTCCTTTTGTCCTCTCAGCAATTAGAGTGACAATCGCCCTCCATAGTTTAGAAATTCAACCAAATTTATTGTCTGCCACTCTGAAGATTAAATGTACCTCCATGGGATATTTGCATTCCCAACACCTGAGCATCAGTCCTGGAACTCCAAATTTCCCGAGTTATTCCTTGTATCTAAAATTAGAGTTGCAATCTCGACTGCTCTTTACGATCATCAATGCTAAAATCCCCTTGCTTAACAGCTCTGAATGTCAGTTTAAATCCAAAGTGGATTCACTACAAACTCAGTTTAGCTCCAGTGCTCATTTCTAATGCAAATTTGAACTTCCAGAATATTTTCTCTGTCATTCAAGGCTAGTATTAACATTTACTGAGCGCACAGTTGTACATGGCACATCACTAAATAGTTTGCTATCAGTTTGCCTGTGCTGCATTATCGAGTAAACCCAACAATTATTGATTTTTCCTTTATAGAAAACAGATGGAAGTACTTAAATAAATACATCCAGCTGCAGTATGGTTAACTTTTGGGCTCTGATGCTGCATTTAACTGAGGCAAATGACCAGCTCCCCACCCCCCCTCACTCGGTCTGAATTACAAGCTGAGGTACAAAACGCAGCCTAATGAGTGGCAGTTCTCCTCGGTCATGCGGAAGATAACTGTGCAACACGTCCTGCTCCCCAGGCACCGTGGAACTGTTTGTGATTGCAGCCAGCGTTGGCTCCTGAATGAAGGAAACACTCCCCTCCATGGAGCTGCAAACCTTTGTTCGGTACACTTGTGAGTAGGATTGTTTATTCTTTTCTCTCCCACTGATATCAAATGAAAATGGAACAATTTAATTAGGAGGAAATCCAATTTCTAATGGAGTAGAGTTGATGTGGAGGACCGTGCAACAATCTTTTTTTCACCTGTAATCCAGGGAGAGGATTTTTTTTCTTTATTATTTCATGGGATATGGGCGTCGCTATCAAGGCATTTGCTGCCCATCCTGGATTGCTCTTGGCTGCTAGCAAGCCATTTGGTTCATTTCAGGGCAGTTAAGAGTCAACCACATTGCTCTGGACCTGGAGTCATATGTATAATAGACTATGTAAAGATAGCAGATATCCTTCCCTAAAGGACATTAGTAAACCAGATGGTTTTTTACAATAATCGATGACAATTTCATGGCCACCATTACTGACACTACAATTCGAGTATCCTTTATCCATAAATCTGAAAACCAAACACATCCAAGAACCACGTTTTTAACCTCATCAAACTTTAGTGCAGGAAGTCTAGTTGTTTGTCTGCACCATTTACCTTGTGATTTTTGTGGTGAAATTGTCAAAAAGAAACATTGCAGGTACCCTGTACTTATTATTCAGTGGCACATCTTACTTTTCTAGCCATTTGCTACAATCTTCAGCCAGAAGTGCCGAGTGGATGATCCATCTCGGCCTCCTCCGGACGTCTCCAGCATCACAGATGCCAATCTTCAGCCAATTCGATTCACTCCATGTGCTACCAAGAAACGGCTGAAGGCACTGGATACTGCAAAGGCTACGGGCCCTGACAATATTCCGGCAATAGTACTGAAGACTTGTGCTCCTGAACTTGCCGTGCTCTTAGCCAAGCTGGTCCAGTACAGCTACAACACTGGCATTTACCTGGCTATGTGGAAAATTGCCCAGGTATGTCCTGTACACAAAAAGCAGGACAAATCCAACCCAGCCAATTACAGCCCCATCAGTCTACTCTCGATCATCAGTAAAGTAATGGAAGGGATCATCAACAGTGATATCAAGCAGCACTTGCTTAGCAATAACCTGCTCACTGATGCCCAGTTTGGGTTCTGCCAGAGCCATTCAGCTCCTGACCTCATTACATAGAAACTAGGAGCAGAAGTAAGCCATTCGGCCCTTCGAGTCTGCTCTGCCATTCAGTATGATCATGGCTGGTCCTCAATCTCAACGCCATATTCCAGCTTTCTCTCCACAACCCTCGATGCCCCTAATATCCAAAAAATGATCAATTTTTTTCTTGAATATGCTCAGTGGCCTGGCCTCCACAGCCTTCTGTGGTAGAGCCTTAGTTCAAACATGGACAAAAGAGCTGAACTCCTGAGGTAAGGTGAGAGTGACTGCCCTTGACATCAAGGCAGCATTTAACCGAGTGTGGCATCAAGGAGCCCTAACAAAACTGGAGTCAATGGGAATCAGGGGGAAAACTCTCTGCTGGTTGGAGTCATACCTAGCACAAAGGAAGATGGTTATGGTTGTTGGAGGTCAGTCATCTCAGCTCCAGGACATCACTGCAGGAGTTCTTCAGGGTAGAATCCTCAGCCCAACCATCTTAAGCTGCTTCATCAATGACCTTCCTTCCATCATAAGGCTAGAAGTGGGGATGTTCGTTGATGATTGCACAATGTTCAGCACTATTCACGACGACTCAGCTACTGAAGCAGTTCATGTCCAAATGCAACAAGACCTAGACAATATCCAGGCTTGGGCTGACAAGTGGCAAGTAGTGTTCACAAGTGCTGGGCAGTGACCATCTCCTATAAGAGAGAATCCAACCATCGCCCCTTGATGTTTAATGGCATTACCACCACTGAATCCCCCATTATCAACATCCTGGGGGTTACCATTGACCAGAAGCTGAACTGGACTAGCCATATAAGTACTGTGTGCTTTGTCTTAACTTTGCTACAAAAGTCTGAATCCACCTGAACGGCCAGCCTTGTGTGACTGATTCTGAAGGGACTTGACAGGATACACAGTGAAAGACAGTTTCCCCTGGCTGGGGAATCTAGAACACGGGGCACTGTGTTGGGATAAGGAGTCATCATTTAGGTCTTCACTCAAGCTTGTGAATCTCTGGTATTTTCTATCCTGAGGGTCCTGATGCTCCATATTTAGGTATATTTAAAGCTGAGATTGACAGATTGTTGGGCCAGGATTTTTAGAATGGTGGAGTTTCCTTTCCCACCATCTGAAAAGTTGGTGGCAAACACATCCCCGCTGATAAATGGCTGCAGGGTAACCTGTAACGCTCAAAAGAGCATTAATTGACTGGAAATGGTACTGCTATCCCTGACTGGGGAGGAAGTCTCACCTCAGAGCTGCCAGCCAACCTGATTGATTGGCTGCCAGCAGTTTAGTCCCAGAAGCTGCAGTGGACTGAATTGGGACTGCAAGCAGGAAACGGACTGCCAGCAGGAAATGGCCCTTAAGTGGCCATTAATTGACCACCTTAGGGATTCAATTGGGAAATGGGTGGTGGGCCAGCCTGGGCGTTGCGCACCCCTCCATGAAATTGCAGAGAGGTCAGGGTGGGTGGGAGCCTGGTAGGAAGGCCATCTAAGGAAATTAACACTCCCCCTCACACCTGCAAACCCGCCGACAGGGGAATGTAAAACTCTTGGTTTCTCAGGCAATCAACAGATATGGGGAGTGGGCAGGAAAGTGGCGCTGAGTGAGGCAGAAGATTTCCCCATGGTCATATTGAATCGAGGAGCAGGCTCAAGGAGCCATATGGTCTACTTCAACTCCATATTTTTTTATGTTATGTTATGATAATCCATTAGAATGTTTTTTTTCTCAAATATGCATCATGTTTTTCATGCAAATCTCTGCATGTTTCAAAAGTAAAACATTATTGCTTGATTGGTGTTCAAGAATACTCTGGGAAAATGGGAAAAAGGTTGAATTGCTTAAATAAAAGCAAAATACTGCAGATGCTGGAAATCTGAAATAAAAAGCGAAAATGATGGAAAAACCCAGCAGGCCTGGCAGCATCTGTGGAGATGGGCTTGAAACATTATCTCTGTTTCTCACTCCACAGATGCTGCTAGACATGCTGAGTTTTTTCAGCTTTTTCTGTTTTTAATTTTGAATTGCTTAAAATTAGGCTTACTATTTTTTGTGCATGTGGGGGAGGTTGAATTATCTGCCCTCCATAGGAGAGCTTTTGTGACCAAATCAGCCCCTTCAATAGCACTTCTATATCCAGTGATGGAAGGGATTATGACAGCTCTGAATACAAACCCCTATTCCAACTAGAATGCTGGTCAGTTTTCTCCAAACACTGTAAACAAGAACTCATGGAAACTAAATTAGACCCGTTGAAAAATATCTCTTTCAACTTCAGCTGGTTGTAGCATGGATTTGTGCCGACTTGTTTCTTACGCCAACTGGGTGATTTGCTGTGACCTCTGCCTGCCTTAATTTTATCCAGTTGCAACTTCAAAGAACTACAGAGGTCATAGCAATGATGTGAGCCTTTTACAGAACATGCACATCTACACAAGCATTCATAAACATTCCTTCTCCTTCATGCCTTTCTCTAAACAACTAATGTAACTTTCAATGCAGTGGCTTCCTACAAATGGTTTAATGGGCAGTGCTCTTACAATATAATAAATATGAATTTAGTTCTGAGGGATAAACTGGGGCAAGTGAAACATTTGTAAGCGGGAGAGCATTTGGAGAACAGTGATCATGATAGCTTCAGGTTTAGCATAGTTTTGGAAAAGAACCATGAACAATCAAGCATAAAAATACTTAAAGGACAGTGAAGTAAGCTAAAAAGGGACCTTGCTCACGGGGATTAGAATCAAAAAATGCTAGGTAAAACAGTAATTAAACAATGGGAACCTTTTAAGGATGAGATGGTTTGGGTACAGTGTGGATGCATTTCTAGAAGTGATAAAGGAGAGGCCATCCAAAACTAGAACTCCCTGGATGACCATGGGTATAGAGATGAAAATGAAAAAAAAGGAGATTTATAACAAATTTAAGGTACATTAGAGAACTGGCCTGAATACAGAAAGTACAGAGGAAATCTGAAAAGGGAATGATGGGGACAAAAAGGGAGTCCAAGAATATATTAGCATCTAACATAAAAGAGAATCTAAAAGCTTTTTTTTAATGAGCAAATAGTAAAAGTATGGTCAAAGGAAGGGTAGAGATGATTCAGAATTTGTCCTTGTTAATCAGGGTCGTAGTATTTTAAAGACATATTGAAGAACCAGCTGAGACTTTGTGTGATTGTTACAAATAACAGGGCAATACTTGCAAAAGACCAATCAAGATGGTCTTCAATTCCTTGACACAGGGTGGACAACTTAAAATGTAAAACTTTCAACAGCAGTAACTAAAGATGACCAAAACATTCACATGTGCACTGTGCATAATCCTGTACTTCCACAGATTGGACAAGATGAGCAGGTCCATAGACAATAAATAACGTTTGATTGTCTTGTTAGTAATCCAAGCATTCCTGATTTAGCCACCAACAACTCTAGTCCAGCAATAGGCATAGTTCCCAATCTCAGAAGAACATTAACTTATGTGCTCTGTATCATTTCCATTCCTGGCAACAACTTTGTGTTCTTTCTGAATGAAACATAGGGACAGTATCCCATTCAGCCCTGGAGCCTCTTCCACCATTCAATTAGATCATGGTGGATCTGTACCTCAAAACCATTTTTCGGACTTTGATCCACATCCCCTGTCCTGATTGACAATTTAGTGTTAAGCTGCAAGTGGTTTTGTGCTTTACACTCTCATTCTCTGAAGACTAAATTAAAGGCGCCTAAAGGACCCTTGCAGTCAGCAGAAAGTAGAGGAGATTTGCACCAGTCTGAAGTGGATTCAAACCCAGGACCTTGAGTGAGAAGCCCTAATGAGCTAATCTGTTTCATAACTCTCCAATAAGTTGCCTTAAATAATTCTGCACATTGCTTTTAAACATTTTGCTGCAAGATTTTTTTAAATAATGGTTCAATATAAAAGTCAGTATAAACATTGTGCAAATTAATAGCATTGTGAATTATTCATGATAAGACCTTCTAATGTCCTTGCCTTTTGAGTATGCAAGTTAGAAAAATAAGAGGCCAGGCTTTCTGCTTGTGTATTCGCCAGCCTGTGATTTGCCTTTCTGTTGAAATGAAAACAATTTTTAAATTTGGAAATATTTTAAAATCAAATATTGATTTGATTGCTCAGTATTATTAATGGAATCTTGCAAAGTTATTCTTGCATATTCAGGAAGTTTCTTTTACAGCTGTGCAAGACATATATTTAAAGGTCAAACACTGCAGTGCACCAGTTAAAAGTAATAAGATGTGGTGGGAGGTATTTGGATGTAATGTAAGGCGAGGGACTGGATACCAGACGTTGAAATACCATCCTTTTGTTCCCTGCAGGCCTGACTGTTCCAATACTCTTCTGACTGGCTTCCCATCTCCATTTCAGCTCTTATAAAACTCTGCTGCCTGTATCCTATCCTGCACTGTCTTAACCCATCACCCCTGTCTTTTCACTGACCTACATTAGCTCCAGATGCCCAAATGTCTCAAGTTGAAAAAAAAATCACCCTTTTTCTTAAACCCCACTTGACTTTAATTGCTTCTACACCTTAACATACTCGAGGCTTACAACCTCCTACTCACTTTCAAATTTGCTATGTTCTTTTGCTTATGTTCCTTTCCCTACTCATCATCATTGGCAATCATGCCTTAAAACTGCTTAGATCAGACACTCTGAAATTCCATTCCTGAATTCCGCTGCCTCTCCACTTCCCTCTCTTCCCTTAAGACCCTCCTTAAAATCCATCTTTTTGACAAAGCTACATAGTCACCCATCCTAAAAGCTCCTTTTTTGATTTAGCGTCTGTCTTTTTGACTGTGCCTCTGTGAAATACTTTGGGGTGTTTTTCTATCTTAAAGGTTCCATTTAAATGCAAGTCATGTTATAAACGTATGCATAAAGCACACATTCCAGAATAAAGGAGAATGTATGGAGTATATTAAGACTTTTTTTGTCATAAGACTTTATTGGGCCTTTTAATATGGATCCGGGTTTCTGTCTCAGGAACTGTATTTGAAATTCTTGTACTGTAGTTGATTAAATTCTGCAACAAAACTTGAAATTTTCAGTTTGTGCATTGACGTGTAAAATGTGATTTTTACCAAAGTTTGCATCTTTTGTTACTGCACATGTATGCATAAGAAGATTAAAGGTTCAATCGAGGAAATGAATTGTTATGATATATGTAGAAATGTAATCTGGATTAAGTGCTTTGTGTGTTTATTTAGCAAAAGTAATCCGCTACTCCAGAGGAGCATGTGATGGATTTTTGCCTATTTTGATACCAATTATACCTTCAGTGCAAAAATGCCCGTTGGATAGACTGGGAAAGGATAATTAAATTTAACAGCTTTCTGAGAGGAAATATTCTGATTGATGGGGGTCCAAGGGCAACTGTATACTCCTGATTGACAAAGCACATGCTTGGCCAATATATTGCTATTGCTCATCTGAGCAGGGACTTGCATTATCCTGATGACCCCTAGACTCAAGTAAAAAATCAAAAACTCCTACAATGTCCTATGGTGATATTCCCTTTCAAACTCATACTTGTTCTGCGTATCAGTTGATGCTGTGAAAAGTAAGATTTTTAGAATAGTGACAGTTCTTCATCTGGTGAGAATATATAATGCTCGATTTGGCCGGATGGATTAAAAATTCTTATTTTCCAGTCCTTCATGTTCTGCTTTAATGGTACAAACTGATTTGAGGTTTCTAACAGGATGACTTCCATTAGGAGATGCCAGCATGGTAAAGGATTAGATTACAGTTCTAATAAATCATTACTTGGTCTTAATCAGTGATCCATTCTCTTTCCTAGCTTTATAATAGTTAACATTGGTGACCTGAATCCAGTTTCCAACATATACATTTACAAAACTTATCTTACAAGCTACAAATATTGGCACCAAAAGTAAATTTACTCTGAGGTTACTAATGTTTTTACTTCCTTTGAGGATACCTTTTGTTGTGCCTTATTTCTGCTACTAGGGAGGCTATGTTTGTGTTTACAGTGCTACTTGTTTGTTTTGGTTCCTTCTGTTGAAATTAAGTCATTTATAATGTGCTCAACAATGTGTCAGCCAATATGTCACACCTGTACAGCTGGGGCTATATAGCAACAATAATTTGCTGTTTACTAGTTGCTTCACTGTTGGAATATTCACAATGTGTTAGCTTGAGAAAGCTTAAAATTAATGAATAGAACTTACCATTAAGAAATAACTAATTTTATTGACATGGTAGCAATCAAATTTTTCTTGTGCTATTCATATGGCAGCAGAATATGCATCAAGCGTAAATTTAATAAACAAAGTGAGTGCAAACTGGAAATTGAAACTGGACAAAAGCTTGCCTTCAAGTAGACAGCTATCATATATTAAAAATATTCATCTGCATGTGCTTTCTGCCCATAGTGTCCATTACTAATTCCTTTGTCCGCAGTTATAATGGAAACTGGCTATGTAAACTTGTAATGCTGTAATTCTAATATCCTGCCATGGGGAAAAGTTATTGTTATGGTTGTAGTTCATCATTGCCTTGCTTAGGGTAGTCTCTGTTGAGTTCCCTGTGATTAAAAGTAACTGTTTCATCTGGCATCAATTTGTATTACATCCCCTCGGAAAATTGGTGTGCATTTTCCTGATTGATTTTTGAATGATGGTCGTATGGACTCAAGCTTGTGCTAATTGTATTTGGCCTATACCCATCAGCACAGGAAATAATCATATAATGCTTTGTGTTCATTTGAAACAAAGTGTGTCCAGAAAGGGAGAGGTGTAAGTCAAATTGTTTGATGCTTACTTTGGTTGGTGCATTTTTTTTGCCTGTTAATCAGGCTGCAAATAATTAGGTCAGATCAGGGAGAGGGAAAACCTTGCTGTTCCAACCTACTTAAATGATACTTCCCTATTTTTGTCAATTATAAATTACTATCATTATCTTTGGCGAAGTTCACAGGCTGCTCCATCTTGTCACTTGGGTCATTTTATAGTAACAAGTAGAACTCATGAAGGGAATAAAGGCAAAAACTCTAGGTAAGAGTTCATGGTACCTACTGTAAACATCTATAGTGAATTCAGTTTGGACTTCTATTGTCTATTGTGAATATTAAGTAAGACGTTAATCCCTTTCAATGAGATAAATGAAACAAGCAGCCAGTAATTTGTAGATGTATGGAATTCTGGAGGTGATAAAATGCTTTAATTTAAGATTAATTACATTTCTCCACAATCAAGACTATTTACAGTCTTCATATTTAATATAGTCTGAAGCCCTCTGAGAGAATGCTGTAAATGAACTGATGGATGCAGTCTTCAATATGTGAAAGACATTCCTCTGAGCTTGGTAGCAAATTGCACTTTTCACAGTGTGCTACTTAATGCCCAATAAATTACTGGGTAGATTTCTAGAATTAGTATTCCATATGGATAGTTGTGCTTTTACAGAGCAGATTCTATTTGCTTTTGTTTAAAGGGCATTGTCTCAGATGAGTGATTTATCAATAAGATTAATAAAGCAGACAACTTTAAGGCTCTTTCAGTGTGAAGGCTACTTTGAGTGCTTTTAATAACCTCAACTAGCACTCCAGAATGCTGTCAAAGCTGTTTGTTTAATTGTAAATTATACTAGAGGACGTGGGTGCTTCTGATCAGCATCAGTGAAATGGTCTCACACCAGATAAAGAGAGGTACCTAAGGATTGCAGCACAGATAGGAAGACATTGACTTCAGTAACAGTCTGTGCTGTGGGACTTTTGCAGAAAATAGAATAGCCATTTTGCGATATATTCAAATCTTACCAAATTTTGTTTTGACTTTTTTTGAAAATCTATTCCTTGATATTAAAAACTGGAGACTGGGAAGAAGTCTTTGCCTAGTGTTATCGAGTCTAATATAGCTCTTTGGCGTTTTCAGTTTTTTTCACTTTTAGAAGCAATCCACAGTAAATAAAATTACCTGAAATTTCCACGGAGATTTCCAAATCGCTTGTTGTGACTTTGGAAGAAGAAAGACAAGGAGGGAGATTGGGAGAACCCCACCGAAATTTCAGGATATTTTATTTAGTGCAGATGCGCTCATCCTCCATTCCTCTATTGTGTCCTGAAGATATTGCATTTTGCTGGGGTATGGCACCTTCCTAACATGCCCAGTCAGTGTCTGACCCTGGATAGTGACTTCTGGTGGACTGTTCATTCTTAGGAGGACCTCAAAGGTGAGCCTAATCCGGCCCGTATCAAAGGTAGGCCCAATCCTGCCCCTATCAACGTTCACACATGCACATTGCTAGCAAACTGGAGTTGGGGAATCTCCCTTGGTCTGGTTCTAACCTCCTGATCATTCACTATGGATTGTTGGAAGTTCAAGCTTACAAATCCTCACGCTGAGCTCCCAATTTCAGCTGTAACAATTTTAGAATTTAATGAGGACTGTGCCAACTCTTTCTCATGTAGGGTGGGAAAGAAAGAGGGCCCGATTTTAACTCTGTATGAGTGGCTGAGTTTTGAATAGGTTAAAATCAGGCAGAGAGAGAGTTACTAACACTAGTTTCAGAATTGCTTTGATGTAAGTCTAGGAATGGATCTATTGCCTGTTCTTTCATCTAGGGTATTTCTTGACTCAAGTAGACCCACGAAATAGAAAAGTGAGGCCACAAACTTAAATCGAAGCTGAAATCCCATCTCATCATGAACTCAAATGTATGCTTTCTTTGTTAGACTTGCTGCATTCCTAGCAGGTCTTCCACCTTCCACCCTCTGTAATCTTGAGTTCATCCAAAACTCTGCTGCCAAAATCCAATTTTATACCAAGTCTCATTCACACATCACCCCTTGCTCGCTGATCTAGATGGGTTCCTGTTCAATTTAAAAATTCTCATTCTTGCTTTCAAATCATCCAACCCAACAACTCGCCAAGCTATCTTTATGCCTGCAATTCTGGCCTCTTGCACCTTCTTGATTTTCTTTCCTCCACTATTGGTAGCCATACCTTCAGCTGTTGAGGCCCTAAGCTCCAGAATTCCTTCCCTAAATCTCCATGTCTTACTACCTCTACCACCTCCTTTAAGAAGCTCCTTAAAACCTACCTCTTTGACCAAACTTTTGATCAATTACACTAATATCTCTTTATGTGGATTGGTGCCAAATTTTGTATGATAATCGCTCCTGTGAAGCATCTTAGAACGTTTTGGTATCTTAAAGGCACTGTATAAATGCAAGTTGTTTCTGTCCTACATCCCTTGCCTCCTAACATTGTTAATCCACGATGGCCTTAAGTACAGGCAAAGCATCATGTTAGATCATTCTTATGCCCTGTGCTAGATAGGGAAGTTTTTCAACAAAGAGATAAAAACAAAAAGCTAAAAGCTACTGCGGATGCTGAAAATCCAAAACAAAAACAGAATTACCTGGAAAAACTCGGCAGGTCTGGCAGCATCGGTGGAGAAGAAATCAGTTAACGTTTCGAGTCCTCACGACCCTTCGTTTCTGCCGAAGGGTCGTGAGGACTCGAAACGTTAACTGATTTCTTCTCCACCGATGCTGCCAGACCTGCTGAGTTTTTCCAGGTAATTCTGTTTTTGTTTTAAGTTTTTCAACAATATAATTCTGACGTGGAACCTCACCCTCTGGTGGCACATGTCTGAAATTCAGATTGCGTTGCAAATAATTTTCTGGCAGTCACGGTTGGAAAATCATGCACAGTGCATGCCCAATTTCCAATATGTGGTTGCATTGTTGAAGCTCTTCATTGATGTTACAAGTTGGAAAATTACCATTTCGCTGAATACACAGTTTTTATTGATGCAAAAAATGATCATTTTTCTTTTTATTCTATTTAAGATAATCCTTGTCAGTTCATCGATGAATGATCGTGATCAGAGTCTCTTCGTGAGCATGGATGAGGGAACCAATTTTCAAAAGCAGCAGATCTTCTTCTCTCTGGAGACATTGATTTTTCACCCCAAAGAAGAAGATAAATTGCTTGTGTACAGCAAGGAGGCTCGGGTAAGTACGGCCATACACTGGATCCTTTCTTCTCTAGTGCAAAAACACCGCTAACACTCACTAGGGTTGCCAACCCTCCAGGATTGTCCTAGAGTCTTCAGGAATTAAAGATTCATCTCCAGGCTCCAGGACACTGCTGCAAGCATTAAAAATATATACTGTTTCCCATTATTTTTGAATGCTTTTGTTTATTGGTTATAAAATATTGATGATGGGGAAAATGGCTGTTTGATAGTCAAGAAGTATCCAATCAGGTAATGAATTGCCAAGTTCCAATTAGCGTGAGGAGGTCGTGGTCTGCGAGGATGGAAGTGTCTGTTTACCAACGATGAGAGCGTAATTGAAGATATAAAGTCATGTGATGACACCCAGAATGTGTTCAACGAAAGTTGGCAAACATAGCCCTCATTTCTGGAGCTGGAAGCTCAGTGCCAAATTATGAGGGAGGAAGGTGGAGAAAAATTATAACTTAAAATTTTATCCAGTACATCGCGAGAAAGGATTATAGTATTGGGAGTCCTACCATTGCATGCAACTTTTATTTGTCTGTACTTTTGTTGTGCTGGCACTTATCTCAAAGGAATATTGCTCCCTATGTTGGTAAACTATAGCTTAGTCCCAGCACAGTGAACAGCCCTTTTTGCAAATTCTGCTTAATTATTGCCTCTAGGGACAGCTTCTGTAGTAGCAGGTACCACAGGTTCATTTTGTACCAAAGCCTAATGTATTTACTTTAATTTCTCTTGAAGCTGTAAACAAACATCATTTTCTCAGCAACAGATGCCAATAGGATGTGATGACACACTCACGTCATTGCACATTCCGCTTTTCACAACACCACTTTTATTTGGTTGTCATAGTGTGCATTATAGAAAACCTATAAGACTTGTGTTTGGGTGTGTGTGATGCTGCTAGAAGAGGAAGAAGGAGGAGGGAGAGAACGGTTCTCAGCAGGAGGCCATATCTATCCATCCAAAGTGTTTAGGGGACAATTTTCCTGTCTGAACCTCTCTGCAGGAGGCCGTATTCATCCAGAGTGTTCAGGGAACAATTGTGAGATTTGTGCGCATCATTAGTAGGTCCTCGCAGAAATCTGCCAACTGCTGCAGCCATAACTTGAACCTTCAAGGAGGACAAAGGCATTTCCAGTAACTGTGAAGGTGATCAAAGCTATTAACATTTACTTATCTTTCTCCTTATGTATCTGGCTGCATCCTTGGCTGTTGCAATTAGCAATGTCTCGTAGTTTGCCATTCACTGTTGTGTAAGGATGGTCAGTGAGGCTCTCTATTCAAGCAGAGCTAAACTAATTTCATTTCCTCTTCCCAGAGAGAAGCAGGAAGAATGAGCATGTGGATTCACTAGGATTGCAGGCTTCTGTGTGTTGCAGGGTGCCATTGATTACTTGCATAAAGAGATTCTACTCCCTCAGCCTAACTGGTGTGGTAGTGTGAATTATGCAGGTCATCCTGGCAGCAGTCATGATGCCTTCATTTTGCAACAGTACATTGTGTCAGCTGTATCTTAGCCACTATGCAAACCAAATGATGGCTACTGGATGACGAGGACTATCCTCTGACAATATGGCTTATGATTGTGGTTCACAACTCACACATGGGAGAAAATGCATACATTGAGAGTATGCTGCCAGAAAAACGATAATAGGTCAGACAATTGATGTGCTGAAGCAAATGATTCACTGCCTGGACCACGCTGTAAGGAGCCTGCAGAACTCAGTTGAGTGGGTTTCAAGATCCATGGTGGTATGTGGCATGCTGCAAAATCTTGCCATCATGACAACAGTCATTGCCATCAGGTGAAAA
The DNA here is from genome assembly GCF_964194155.1 of Cetorhinus maximus. NCBI lineage: Eukaryota > Metazoa > Chordata > Chondrichthyes > Lamniformes > Cetorhinidae > Cetorhinus > Cetorhinus maximus. Next base: position 69,763,244 of record NC_135879.1, on the reverse strand, counting down.
GCTGAGGAGCCAAGCCTCATGATGCATTCTTGGCTGAGAGCCCAGACATACATTATTCTATTGAAATAGCTGCATCCAAGGGAAAACATGGGTGGAATTTTACGGCAGCGGGATTTTATGTTCCGCCAAAGTCAATGGAGTTTAGAATGGCTCGCCGCATTTTAAACTGCCCTCTCCCCACCACGCCAAGGCCATAAAATTCTGGCCCATTGCCTGATTGAGGGCACTTTCTCTTAGATCTATTATGTCAATTGCACAACGTTTAAACAAGTTAAAGAGGTGTCAATGCTTCTAATTTCTTCTATTGATATTTTAAAGGTTTGGTTGATTGACACTTTTAAAGGGCTATGGTAAAAGCAGTTTTTTTAAAGAAAGTTATGAATGAATTACTTTTTAAAAAGCTTTTCCACAGATGCCATTGTTATGGTAGGGTTCATTGGTTTTACACAGTGTATATACTTGGTGAAATGGCTATAGAAGTGCAATAGGTTGGCATGGAGCGTATGAGGGCCATTGGGATGTGTAGAGGGGCATAGGTTGGCATGGGGAGCAAGACTGTTAAGTATGAATCATGATTTCAGACTGCTTGCTGGTAGGTGAGTGTTGGATTGTGATGATTTGAGCAGTGGCTGAGGCCAGTGTTGCAGTTTGGAGATATGTCACTTGAAGGTGGATGATTGATCAGCTGTGTGAGGCCATTAAAATTCTTGTAACATTGCATCCAGGTCCTTGGGGCAAGACTCCTGGCATTTTGTTGGGGGAGGTGAAGGTGTAGTGGTATTGTCGCTGGACTAGTAATCCAGAGACCCAGGGTAATTCTCTGGGGACCCGGGTTAGAATCCCTCCAAGGCAGATGGTGGAATTTGAATTCAATAAAAATATGGAATTAAAAGTCTAATGATGACCATTGTTGTAAAAACCCATCTGGTTCACTAATGTCCTTTAGGGAAGGAAATCTGTAGTCCTTATCTGGTCTGGCCTACATGTCACTCCCACAGCAATGGCCTAGCAAGCCACTCAGTTGTATCAAACCGTTACAAAGTCACAAAAAAAGAATGAAACCTGATGGACCACCGTAAACGACAATGGCAATCTCAGCCCTGTCAACCCTGCAACGTCCTCCTTACTAACAGCAGAGAGCTAGTGCCAAAATTGGGAGAGCTGTCTCACAGACTAGCCAAGCAACAACCTGACATAGTCATCCTCATGGAATCATACCTTACAGATAATGTCCCAGACACCACCATCACCATCCCTGGGTATGTTCTGTCCCACCAGGAGGACAGACCCAGCAGAGGTGGCGGCACAGTGGTATACAGTTGGGAGGAAGTTGCCCTGGGAGTCCTCAACATCGACTCCAGACCCCATGAGGTCTCATGATATCAGGTCAAACATGGGCAAGGAAACCTCCTGCTGATCACCACCCTCCCTCAGCTAACGAATCAGTGCTCCTCCATGTTGAACACCACTTGGCCCTGCAAGGGTGCAGAACGTACTCTGGGTGGGGGACTCCAACGTCCATCACTAAGAGTGGCTCAGTACCACCACTACTGACCAAGCTGGCCGAGTCCTAAGTGATATAGCTATTAGACTGGGTCTGCAGCAGGTGGTGAGGGAACCAGCAAGAGGGAAAAACATACTTGACCCCATCCTCACCAACCTGCCTGCTGCAGTACATCTGTCCATGACATTATCGGTAGGAGTGACCACTGCACAATTATTGTGGAGACAAACTCCTGCCTTCACATTGAGAATACCCTCCATTGTGTTGTGTGGCACTACTGTGCTAATTGCAGATTTCAGACAGATCTAGCAACTCAAGACTGGGCATCCATGAGGTGCTGTGGGCCATCAGAAGCAGCAGAATTGTACTCAAACACAATCTGTAACCTCATGGCCCAGCATATGCACCACTCTACCATTACCAACAAGCCAGGGGATCAGCTGTGGTTCAATTAAGAGAGCAGGAGGGCATACCAGGAGCAGCACCAGGCATACTTAAAAATGAGCAAGTCAACCTGGTGAAGATATAACAGGACTACTTGCGTGCCAAACAACATAAGCAGCTATTGATAGACAGATCTAAATGATCCCACAACCAACAGATCAGATCTAAGCTCTGCAGTCCTGCCACATCCAGTCATGAACGGTGGTGGACAATTAGACGCCTCACTAGAGGAGGAGGCTCCACAAATATCCCCATCCTTAATGATGGAGGAGACCAGCACATCAGTGCAAAAGATAAGGTTGAAGCATTTGCAACAATCTTCAACTAGAAGTGCCGAGTGGATGATCCATCTCGGCCTCCTCCAGGGTCCCCAGCATCACAGATGCCAGTCTTCAGCCAATTCGATAGACTCCAAGTTATATGAAGAAATGGCAGAAGGCACTAGATACTGCAAAGGCTCTGGGCCCTGACAATATTCAGGCAATAGTACTGAAGACTTGTGCTTCAGATCTTGCCGCACCTCCAGCTAAGCTGTTCCAGTACAGCCACAACACTGGCATCTGCCTGGCTATGTGGAAAATTGCCCAGGTATGTCCTGTACACAAAAAGCAGGACAAATCCAACCCGGCCAATTACCACCCCATCAGTCTACTCTCGATCATCAGTAAAGTAATGCAAGGGGTAATCAACGGTGCTATCATGCAGCACTTGCTTAGCAATAGCCTGCTCACTGATGCACAGTTTGGGTTCTGCTAGGACCACTCAGCTCTTGACCTCATTACAACCTTGGTTCAAATGTGGACAAAATAGCGGAACTCCCGAGGTGAGGTGACACCAAGGCCGCATTTGACTGAGATTGTCATCAAGGAGCCCTGGCAAAACTGGAGCCAATGGGAATCGCGGTGGGGGGGGGGACTCTCCGCTGGTTGGAGTCATACCTAGCACAAAGGAAGATGGTTGTGATTGTTGGAAGTCAGTCATCTCAGCTCCAGGACATCAGTGCAGGAGTTCCTCAGGGTAATGTCCTCGGCTCAACCATCTTCAGCTGCTTCATCAATGACATTCCTTCCATCTAAGTTCAGAAGTGGGGATGTTCGCTGGTGATTGCACAATGTTCAACACCATTCATGACTCCTCAGATACTGAAGCAGTTCATGTCCAAATGCAGCAAGACCTGTACAATATCTAGGCTTGGGCTGACAAGTGGCAAGTGACATTCTTGCACACAAGTGTTAAGCAATGACCACCTCCAACAAGAGAGAATCCAACCATCGCCCCTTGATGTTCAGTGGCATTACCACCTCTGAATCCCCCGCTATCAAAATCCTGGGGGTTACCATTGACCTGAAATAGAACTGGACTAGCCATATAAATACAGTGGCTACAAGAGCAGGTCAGAGGCTAGGAATCATGTGATGAATAACTCACCTCCTGACTCCCCAAAGCCTGTCCGCCATCTACAAGGCACAGGTCAAGAGTGTGTTGGAATACTCCCCACTTGCCTGGATGAGTGCAGCTCCCACAACACTCAAGAAGCTTAACATCGTCCAGGAAAAAGCAGCCAGCTTGATTGGCACCACATCCACAAACATTCACTCCCTCCACCACCGACGCACAGTAGCAGCAGTGTGTACCATCTACAAGATGCACTGCAGGAATTCACCAAGGCTCCTTCGACAGCACCTCCCAAACCTACAACCAAGGACAAGGGCAGTAGATAGATGGGAACACCACCACCACCTGGAAGTTCCCCTCCAAGTCACTCACCACCCTGACTTGGAAATATATTGCTGTTCCTTCACTGTTGCTGGGTCAAAATCCTGGAACTCCCTTCCTAACAGCGCTATTGGTGTACCTACACCACATGGACTGCAGCGGTTCAAGAAGACAGCTCACCACCACCTTCTCAAGGTCACATAGGATGAGCAATAAATGCTAGCCCAGCCAGCAAAGCTCACATCCCGTGAATGAATAAAAAAATTTTGGCCTCCATGGCTGCCTGCACCAACAACTTTCTTATCATGTGTCTGGAGGGTCTCCTGCTCCCCTACATATGCAAGACATCTCTAGCCCTTTCCCTCTCCTCCAGCCCAGTTTTGGAATACCTGGGTGTCTGGTATCTCCCATGTACGGCCATTCTCCTGTCTTTCGTGGCTCTGATTTAGTGCCCAAAAAACTCCCAGCACTGATCACAATTCATTTCCCCTTTAAGTGGTGCAGGGTAGCTTTAAGTGGTGCCAACAAATCATTTTTGGGAGCTCTGTTGATGTGTGCAGCCAGCTAATATTGCATTTAGCACTGCCTGCATGCGAAGAAGCAGGCAGCACAACGATGGCATCCTAACTGCCAACAGATGCTAAGTCCCCATCCAATTCGCCTGTCAAAGAGTCGTATACAGTAATATTGACAAACACACATGTATTCATGGTAATTCCTGAATGCAGGAGTCTCTTGTTTGCACAGCAATTTTTTTATTTGCACAGCCAAATGTCTTGGCCTTTTCTGGTTGCACTGACTTTTGCTGAAACATAATTTCTCAGGCACCAGCTGCCCTCCAATACTTTATCTAGGCAGTCGTTCTTCATGTGAGTCTGGTGAGAATATGTTAGGTGAATTGGCGAGATTATCACTGCTGTACTTGATCATGTGCTTACTTAATAACCCCAGGCCACCACTCACATTGACCTTAGTGGAATATTAAATGTGTGTAAAATGAGCTGCTGATTCACTGTGAGTCTATGAGCAAAGACCAATTTCACCCTTCAGTGTTTTGGAAACTTTTTTTGCATTCATGGGATGTGAGCAAGGCCTGCAATTATGCCCCATCCTCAATTGCAAATGAGAAGATAGTGATGAGTCACCTTCTTGAACCGCTGCCTTCCATGTGGTGTAGGTACACCCATAGTGCTGTTAGGGAGGGAGTTCCAGGATTTTGACACAGTGACAGTGAAGGAACGGCAATATATTTCCAAGTCAGGGTGGTGAGCGATTTGGAGGGAACTGGCATGTGGTTGTGTTCTCATGCACCTGCTGTCCTTGCTCTTCTAGGTGGTAGAGGTTGTGGGTTTGGAAGGTGTTGTTGGAGGCGCCTTGGCTAGTTGCTTCAGTGCATCTTGTAGTTGGTACACACTGTGCACTAGTGGTGGAGGGAGTGAATGTTTAAGGTGTGGATACGGGTGCTGATCAAGTGGACTGCTTTGCCTGGATGGTGTCAAGCTCCTTGAGTGTTTTTGGAGCTGCACTCATCCAGCCAGGTGGAGAGTATTCCATCACAGTCCTGACTTGTGCCTTGCAGATGGCAAACAGGCTTTGGGGAGTCAAGAGGTGAGTTAATCTCCACAGAATTTCCAGCCTCTCACCTGTTCTTGTAACCACTGTACTTATATGACTGGTCCAGCCAGGACCCCAGGATGTTGATGGTAGGGTATTCAACAATGACAATGCCATTGAATGTCTGGAGGAGATGGTTAGATTTGCTCTTGTTGGAGATGGCCATTGCTTAGCTCTTGTGTTACATGAATGATACTTGCCACTTATCCACCCAAGCCTAAATGTTGTCCAGGTCTCGCTGCATGTGGGCACAGATTGCTTCAGTACCTGAGGAGTCAAGAATGGTGCTGAACATTGTGCAGTCATCAGCGAACACCCCTACTTCTGAATTTATGAAGGGAAGGTCATTAATGAAGCAGCAATGGTCGTGCGGCCTGGAACACTAGCCTGAGGAGTTCTGCAGCAATGTCCTTGGACTGAAATGTTTGGCCTCCAACACCCACAACCATCTTCCTTTGTGCTAGATATGACTCCAGCCGGTGGACAATGTCTCCCCTGATTCCCATTCATTTTGCTAAGGCTCATTGATTCCACACTGGGTCAAAGGGCAGTCATTTTCACCTCACTACACCTCTGGAATTCAGCTCTTCTGTCTGTGTTTGGACCAAGGTTGTAATGAATTTTGGAGAAGAGAGGTCCTGTTCTACAAGTGCTGCCTAAAATTTTAACCAAAACGTAATAAAATTTAACTTTCATTCTGTTTGCCAAATCATTTTTTAAAAATTCGATCCCCTCTCAAAAATGGACACGGTGAAGTGAAAGAAGGCACAAGTTTAAAATACTTTCACTCATCCGTTTTAAATTGGAAAAGCAATTTATGAATAATAAATGAAAAAAAAATTACAGGCGAGATGGGAAACGCGATCAAGAGGAGAAGGATTTTTAAAATTCTTTCATGGGATGTGAGCCTTGCTGGCTAGGCCAGCATTTATTGCCCATCCCTAATTGCCCTTGGGAAGGAGGTGGTGAGCTGCCTCCTTGAACCGCTGCAGAGTACCTGCACCACATGGACTGCAGCAGTTCAAGAAGGCAGCTCACCACCACCTTCTTGAGGGCAATTAGGGATGGATAATAAATGCTGGCCTAGCCAACGAGGTGCTCATCCCATGAAAGAATTTTGAAAAATCCCTATTTTTCCCCTTTATCGTGTTTTCCAATTTGGCCTATAATTTTGTTCACTTATTCATAAATTGTTTTTCCGATTTAAAACAGATGAGTGAAAGTATTTTAAACTTGTGTCTTCTTTCACTTCGCCATGTCCAATTTTGAGAAACGACCGAATTTTTTAAAAAAACGTTGTTGAAAAGGTTGGGCCTCCAAGCCAGTCTAATCTGAAGCATCCACTCAAGAATGAAAGTACCAAAGTCTATTTGTGGTATTTGAAGGGTCAAGTTGCAAGGTGCAATCAGAGGATAAAGAAATGGCATCAAGGATATTTTGTATCAAAATGGAAAGGCTGGAAATGATATTCAATTACGACAGTTCTGGACGATTCCCCACAGCCAATCTTCCAGTGAGGAATGATATTTGCAGGATTTGCATCATGAAAAACAGTGTGTGTACATCTGTGATTTCCTACAGTGCAGACTCTCTGTATTCATGATCACAGAATAAGCCCTAATTTTCCACCATCTGTGCTATTTATTCATCTGATTTCAACTTTGGCAATGATGCTGTGGAACACACAGAATATCAGACCAGTGATAACACCAGATGCTCCTCTGCATGTGATAAGAAGCCCTCACTGCCTTCCATGGGAAGAGCCTATCTACAAAGCTAGCAAGTGGATTACAGACTCGAGCTAAAAGTGACACATGATGACAAAGAGGAGTTCTTAGGTGCCAAAGGACATATTGATAGCTGACACTAATATGTAATCTACAGTACCAGCATGTATCATTATGCAGCTATTTCACTGAAACTATTTAAAATAAATCTGTCATTTTTTCCAGCTATATTTTTCGACTGATCTTGGAAAGAAATGGGAGTTACTGCAGGAACGAGTGACAAAGGAGCGATTTTATTGGTGAGAATCACATTATTTATTTGGATGGAGATATAATTTCTTACATCTTTGTTTGAAGACATTGAATGTACTGAAACATAGCACCCTATACAGTGTACCTCAGCACTCTGATGGAAGCAACCTGTGTTTCTTTGTTCCTGAATACTTGAGATTTTATTTCCATGTAACATTTTCCAACAAATGTTGTAATAGATGATGGAAACGTTACTCTGCTAAACTGAAAGGTAACCTGGTGTCATTGAACTTCAAAGCAAGAGGTGCTTTTGTTTAACTTGCAGATTCAGTTTTAGAAGTCTTCCAACTGTGATTGTCTGTGATTGTGCCTATTGTTGGAAAGGAATAAAGGGCAGACCTGATGTCTGAAATGGCCTATTTTTACAAACTTTAATACTCTGAAAATATATGCATTTTCTCATGCAATCTCCAGTAACTTCAGCAAACTTGTAGCAGAAGGAGAATGAAGTAGGCCGGGCCCTGGATATGAGCTCTGCATTCAATTTCCATTCCATTTGTTTTGCGTCCTCCCCAAACATGGGATGGAGGTTAAAAACAAAAAGCTAAAAGCTACTGCGGATGCTGGAAATCCAAAACAAAAACAGAGAGCAGAGGCCCGAACAATCCCCATCCACCACTACTCTCCTCCGTCTGGCTGAACTTGTTCTCACACTGAACAATTTCTCCTTTAACTCCTCTCACTTCCTCTAAATAAAAGGTGTGGCTATGGGTACCCGCATGGGCCCCAGCTATGCCTGTCTCTTTATGGGGTATATGGAACATTCCTTGTTCCAGTCCTACTCCGGCCCCCTCCCACAACTCTTTCTCCGGTACATCGATGATTACTTCGGTGCTGCTTCATGCTCTCGTCGGGACCTGGAAAAATTTATTAATTTTGCTTCCAATCTCCACCCCTCCATCATTTTCACATGGTCCATCTCTGACACTTCTCTTCCCTTCCTTGACCTCTCTGTCTCAATTTCTGATGATAGACTGTCCACCAATATCCATTACAAGCCTACCGACTCCCACAGCTACCTCGACTACAGCTCCTCGCACCCCGCTTCCTGTAAGGACTCCATCCCATTCTCTCAGTTCCTTCGCCTCCGTCGCATCTGTTCTGATGACGCTGCCATCAAAAACAGCTCCTCTGACATGTCCTCCTTCTTCCTTAACCGAGGTTTTCCACCCACAGTGGTTGACAGGGCCCTCAACCGTGTCCGGCCCATATCCCGCGCATCCGCCCTCACGCCTTCTCCTCCTTCCCAGAAACATGATAGGGTCCCCCTTGTCCTCACTTATCACCCCACCAGCCTCCGCATTCAAAGGATCATCCTCCGCCATTTCCGCCAACTCCAGCATGATGCCACCACCAAACACATTTTCCCTTCACCCCCCCCCTGGCGGCATTCCGTAGGGATCGTTCCCTCCAGGACACCCTGGTCCACTCCTCCATCACCCCCTACTCCTCAACCCCCACCTATTGCACCTCCCCATGCCCACGCAGAAGATGCAACACCTGCCCCTTCACTTCCTCTCTCCTCACCGTCCAAGGGCCCAAACACTCCTTTCAAGCGAAGCAGCATTTCACTTGCATTTCCCCTAACTTAGTCTACTGCATTCGTTGCTCCCAATGCGGTCTCCTCTACATTGGAGAGACCAAACGCAAACTGGGCGACCGCTTTGCAGAACACCTGCGGTCTGTCCACAAGAAAGACCCAAACCTCCCTGTCGCTTGCCATTTTAACACTCCACCCTGTTCTCTTGCCCACATGTCTGTTCTTGGCTTGCTGCATTGTTCCAGTGAAGCCCAATGCAAACTGGAGGAACAGCACCTCATCTTCCGACTAGGCACTTTACAGCCTTCCGGGCTGAATATTGAATTCAACAACTTTAGATCTTAAACTCCCCCTCCCCCCATCCCCACCCCGTTTCTCCCCCCCTTTTTTTTTTCAATAATTTATATAGATTCTTCTTTTCCCACCTATTTCCATTATTTTTAAATCTAAAACTAAAACTTTGTTAGTCTTTCCACCCCACCCCCACTAGAGCTGTACCTTGAGTATCCTGCCTTCCATTCTTAATTAGCACTTTTCTTAGATAATATCACCACCTTCAACACCTCTTTGATCCTTTTGTCTGTGACATCCTTTGATTATCTTCTCCTATCACTGCTTGCTTATCCCCACAATCACCCCACCCTCAACTTCTCTCTCCCCCCGCCCCCCCACCTTAGACCAGCTTATATTTCACCTCTCTTCTAACTATACTCAGTTCTGTCGAAGGGTTGCGAGGACTCGAAACGTTAACTGATTTCTTCTCCACCGATGCTGCCAGACCTGCTGAGTTTTTCCAGGAAATTCTGTTTTTGTTATGGGATGGAGGTTACTGTTTGGAGGGGACTCCAAGACGGCATTTTCTTCAGCCTTGGCCTGGGATTTGCCAGGCTGCCAGTGAATGATCAGATGAAAGGAGATGTCCCAGACAATGGAGGGGAATAAGTGTGGTCCACATGTGAGAGTCAAGTAATATCCTAGGTCCCCAAAGAAATGCTGCCAAAAATATATTCCTTTTGGTGCAAAGTAGCTGAGATGTGTAATGATTTAAGTGCCTGTCATTGAGTATCAAATTACAGATCCTGGTGAGTTCAGTCTGGAGGATCCAAGCAACTACATCCCTGTATTTAGACATGCAGATTTTCAGATTTCATGTTATAAAAGCAACTGGTCCTTAATGGATTGAAATCATTTCCTCAGATTCTGTCAGGTTATTATAAAGAATAGTGCAAGTAGAAATGAGCTTCCCATGAATTGCACCACAAGGCCAGATGAAAGTAAAGCCCTTGTGATTCATTGTTAGGCCTTCCAATGGAATCTGAACCTCTAAAAGCATTACTACTTTTTGACAAATTCTTATCTATCATACTTAATGAATATAGGAGAATTATAAATTCAAAAAGCAAAATGCATGATGTACTGTTTTTCCTATGTAAGCATGCTTCCAAAAGGTGGAGCGTGTTTTTATACAATAGGCACAGGGATGTTGTATCTGTGAAATAACAGACCAGCCTTTTCTGTATTTTACAATTGTAAACATTGCCTTCCTTTTTTGTTATGAATTATTTGGTCATTCATCAATTATTCAGAGGTTTTTTTACATAGGTTTGCTGCATAAAAAGGTAGTCTTGATAATACTTTGGGTACTGTCCGTATGTAATTAATGTTGCAACACTGAAGAAAGTTATCTCTGAACATCCACATGTAACAGGAGTGTGGATTTTCTTCAATTTTCATGGATAAAATGGGAATTTTGAGTGGAGTAAGATTTTTATCTGCAAGACTTGCATATACTTGATTCACTGAATTTTCTAGAGGTCAGACTTAATTTTGTATGCTATTCAAGCTCCTGGTGTATAATATGCCAGTTGTTGGGGGTTTGGTGTTTTGGAAATATCTGGCAATGCTGCCAGGAGTTAAAGGTTTACAGCAGCAGTTGAAAAGAGAGTCCATTTTTGGATGATAAAAGCACAAACACATTACAATTCATTGCCACAATGGAGCAGTGGTGTCCATGAGCCCATTGAACGGATAATGCATCAGTGTAACAACTGCTGAGAAGAAGAGAATTAGAGGAAGATTTCCTGTTTGGCACTATTGTGCGGTCAAATTGCACTGAGAATGTGGGTGGAGGTGCTGGACATTGCTGATGTTATTTCAGGCTAGAAATGTAGGAGTAGTTTCGGGACTTCAGCCAAGATTCAGACTGCCTACCAAATGATACCAATATATCAAGCAAATTTGCTAAGTATGCATATCAAAAGTTTTTCTCTCACACAGACTATCTTACAGTCATTTGAATGCTTACCATGTATGTTTATTCTGCACCAATGCATGGGGTTCCTAAATGTCTGCAGTATAAAACTGCTTAACAATCATAAAATCCTAGAGGGGAATTTTACCCCTCAAAACAGTTGGGTTCTGGTCACGTGGGCTGTAAAAATTCAAAGGATCTCAAACCTGAACTTAACCCTCCTTCCAAATTACCAAATTTTGGTTCTAACTGAAGCAGGATGAGGAGCAAGCAACTAATCTACTCCCAGGAGGCAAGTTTCCCATTTAAATATCATATTGAGGCTATGAAGACATTTTATTTGTCTTCCAGGTTTATCCCTGGCCATTCCTCATTGTCTACTCACCTTGGTGACCTTGGCGAGTTGCTGACAGCTCAGGGAAATAGATCCGCGGGCTGTTAAAGCCAGAATTATGTTGGTTAAAACACAACTTAATGAGCTATTTGAATATTTAACTACTTACCCGACAGCTGTGCCAGGGGTTTTTCGTTTGCCTTCAAACCTATGTGGATGAAAGCCTGAAGTAGGCTCCCAACATTTAGGGGAGTTAACTCTTCACACACACCCTTACCTGCCTCCGCTTGTCTGGGAAAATTCTCCCTGATTTGCCTATAGTAAATCTGTGCTGCCTGTCCCTTATTAACCCATGGTTTTCCAGGTGAACTAATTTTGCCCTTGATAGTGATCTCTAGTATTTTTCCCACCACTGACATTAGATGACTGACACATAGTTACCACATTTATCCTCTCCCTTTTTGAACATAAGTATAACGTTTATAATTCTCCAGTCCTCTAACACCAGTCCTTTTTCCAAGGAGGATTGAAAGATTGTGGTCAGAACTTCTGCTATCTCCACTAGCTTCCCTTAGGCTGCATCCACCCTGAACTAAATGGCTTGTTAACTTTCTCTACTGTAATGTTAGCTGCTTCCTCTTACTCATTCAGTAACTCAGTAATGCCTTCTGTTAAGATTCCCTTTTGTTCTTAATTGGCTCCAACATTGTTAACTATGTTTTACTTTTATATGCTTTATTATTTATGGGTTTTACTTTGTTATTGCTAATCTTTTCTCTCACACATTCTTTGTCCTTTTATTCACTTTCAATTTTCTCCAATCCCTCTGTATTTTACCAGGTTTTCTGTATATTCTATATTTGACATTTGGTCATGAACTTAAATGTCTTTTTTAACTGTTTAATTTTAACTTCAATTTCTTTTGACAGCCAGGGAGCTCTAGCTTTGGATACCCTATCTTTCCTCCTTTTGTAACTATTTCTGCCTTGAAGACCTGACATTGCACGTTTACTGTTTTTTGGGCCAACCTCTATTTCTAGCCCGCCTCTGTTAAATTGCTGAAATTGTCTCTTGTCCAGCTGGGTATTTTCACCTTTGATCTTCATCAGTTTCCATAGCTAGTTTAAACCTAATTATATTATGATCACTATTACCTAGGTGTTCTCCCACTCAAACACACTCTAAATGCCTTAATTCATTCCCTAGGACTAGATCCAGCACTCCTTTCCTTGTTAGACTAGAAACATACTAATTAAAGAAGCTCTCCTTTATAAATTTTAGAATTCTTTGCCCTCCTTGCCCTTTTACACTGTTTCCACCCCCCACAAAGTCCATTTTAGGGTAGTTGAGTTCCCATACTATTACAGCTCTATATGTATATCTTGAAGCTACAATTCAAGCCAGGCTTTGTTATAATAAAATAAAAGCAAAATATTGCAGATGCTAGAAATCTGAAACAAAAACAGAAAATGCTGGCAAAGCTCAGCAGGTCTAACAGCATCTGTGGAGAGAGAAAGAGAGTTAACGTTTTGAGTCTGTATGACCCTTCTTAAGAGCAAACCCAGGTTTTGTTATGCTTGCCTGCAACATTCATTGTGATGTGCAAATTCTGCTGATAGCAGCATAAAGGCCCTGTTACTTTGAGCATTTCTATTTTTAAAAAAGCTAGCCTAAAGTTGACCACGTGCTTGCTATCTTCATTGAACTAACAGGCACGGGGATATAAAGTTAAAATGAACTAAATTATTGAGCAGTAATGGATGCCAGCATCTATTTGAGAATGAAGTTGAATGTATCTGTCTGATGGGATTAGTTTTTTCTCTGGGAATCTATGTTTGGGTAAGTGACAATTTAAAAACTGCGGCTGCAAATTTCCTTGGGGATTCACCTAATCATCCGCTGTAACTTTGGGAGGAGATCATCAGGAATTCCAGATAGACATATAAACAGAGTGTTCATTGACTTTCCGTCCAAATTACAGCAGCCGCTTGGGAGAACACCAGAGGAAATTCATGGACTGTGTTTATTATACAACTAACATTTCAGCTTCCTTTGTTTGAAATTCTCCCCTCATATTGTATGGTGGCATTGCAACGAGAGATGCATCGAATGTGCCTTTGTTCGGATCAACTGAACGAAGTAGTTAGCGGCATTACAAATACCACAGGTGTGACTGTTTCCATATCTCAAAGTGCATTTTAAAGAAACACTTATAAAGCTGTATGAAGTCGGGTGTACCGATGTTCATTGAAGCATTTGACATTTTAAGGAATATACAGGCTATGCTTCGACTTCTCTCAAACTATGGAGCTTTAGGATGCTACGGAAACGAAGATGATAGCTGTAACCACACATCTACAAAGCTAAATATGAATGAATAAATCTGAAATGGTTACAATTTAGATCGGCTATTGCAAAACTACTTTCGGGAAGTTTTAGATGGTTTTGGCAAAATAGAATTTTTAAAATTTTTGTACTTTTTAACACGCATTATTGTCATATTGGGTAGATATCCATCAGTTTGACATTGTAATAAGAACAGAAAATGCTGGAAAAACTCAGCAGGCCTGGCAGCATCTTTGCAGAGAGAAACAGAGTTAACGTTTCGAGTCTGTATGACTCTGAAGAAGAGTCCTACAGCCTCAAAGTGGTAACTGTTTTTCTCTCTCCACAGGTGCCAGCATTATCTGTTTTGATTTCAGGTTTCCAGCATCCACAGTATTTTGCTTTTATCTTAGAGTTTAAGATTGTATTTTGGCCCATACCTTGGTGATTTTTGGTGTTAATTATACAATGAATTGGAAGGTGGGAATTATTTACAATTCCAGACATCTTGGGCTATTGCTAGGAGTGGCTGTGTTGTCCCACAGGAGTACTGTTGTGACAGTTGGCTGGTTGAGGTGTTCTATTAAATCCACACAGTGGGGTACATACCAAGGGTGGTGAAAGGTTTTTCTGAATCCTTTGAATGGAGGGCACTTTACTTGATTGGCTGCAGATGTCTGTGATTGACAATTTAACAGGCAGAGATTTCACCTGATAAATTTAAAATGACAATTCTCAGGAATAAATACTGAGGTAGTCAGCACAACTGTGACTCTCCATCACCAGCTGTAAGGCTGGGTATTTTTAAGTTTCTTGCCAGCTTGACAAGTGAAATCAGACTGGTCCTCTACTATATGGTTAACAGCTATATTCAGAAAGAATGCAAGTTACATTTTTGTTAGTTTACATATTGAGGAGTGGAGAGAAAATATACCCCATTGTGAAAACTGTTTATTGTTCCTTCATTTATTTCATGCAACTAAAACCATTTGCTTGATCAAAACTTGTGTTTCAATTTAGTAACTGTGCTTATCTGGTCCATCAAGCATAAAGAGAGGAGTCCAAAACAAAAACAGATTTACCTGGAAAAACTCAGCAGGTCTGGCAGCATCGGTGGAGAAGAAATCAGTTAACGTTTCGAGTCTTCACGAAGGGTCATGAAGACTCGAAACGTTAACTGATTTCTTCTCCACCGATGCTGCCAGACCTGCTGAGTTTTTCCAGGTAATTCTGTTTTTGTTTTGGATTTCCAGCATTCGCAGTAGCTTTTAGCTTTTTGTTTTTATAAAGAGAGGAGTATTCATTTGGCAGTACATCAGTTCTCGTTATAGCACATGAAATCCATTTACAGGAGTGATGAATGAAGCTGCAACCAGGAAGTTATCTAGCATTTAAAAAAAACACAAACCATTGTTGATAGTTTGATACAGTGAAACTTGTTTTGGAACACTTGGTGGTATAATAGATGTTTGTTTATCTTCTGGGACTTTCTTTCAATGCAATCAAACTGAAGTAATAAGGGATTCCCTTCCTACTCACAAATGAGTTTGAATGATGTCAGTGCATTGTTTCCAGCAAAATTGGTAGGCAATTAACTTCTTCTGAAAGGAGTTGGATAATTATCCATTTGGAGCTTATAGGCATCAATGTAGACTAAGTTGAACAAATATTCACAGCACATAATGGTTCTTGTCGGGGAGGGGCTGGAAGATGGACAGCACACTCAGAATAGAGAAATATCCTAGAGTCCTGCTTGAATATCTTTTTGGAACCAGGGAGCATTAATGAAGAATATTTCCAGAAGATTAAATGGATGGAATGGAGCTTGTGACCCTAGGGTAAAGGGGTCCACCATCTGAGGAAGTAGGGGACTTGATGAGCTTAATAGTATTTTGTCATTTCTATCCTTTATGTATGATTGCATTTATATGAAGCTTGATGTGTCTGCTCACCACAGAATTCCTAGCCTCTGACCTGCACTTGTAGCCACAGTAGTTATATGGCTAGTCCTGTTCAGTTTCAGGTCAATGGTAATCACCAGGATGTTGATATTGGGGATTCAGTGATAGTAATGCCTTTGAATGTCAAGCAGAGATGGTTAGATTCTCTCTTGTTGGAGATGGTCATTGCTCGGCACTTGTGTTGTGGTGTGAGTGTTACTTGCCACATGCAGCCCAAGCCTAGATATTGTCCAGATCTTGCTGCATTTAGATATGGACTACTTCAGTATCTGAGGAGTCGCGAATGGTACTGAACATTGTGCAATCATCAGCAACCATCCCTACTTCTGATCTTATGATAGACGGAAGATCATTGATGAAGCAGCTGAAGATGGTTGGGCCTAGGACACTACCCTGAGGAATACCTGTAGTGATGTCCTGGAACTGAGATGAGTGACCTCCAGCAACCACAACCATCTTCCTTTGTGCTAGGTATGACTCCAACCAGCAGAGGGTTTTCCTTCTTATTCCCATTGACTCCAGTTTTGCTAGGGCTCCTTGATGCCACACTCAGTCAAATGTGGCCTTGATGTCAAAGGCAGTCACCCTCACTTCACCTCTGGAGTTCAACTCCTTTGTCCATGTTTGAACCAAGGCTGTAATGAGTCCAGGAGCTGAGTGACCCTGGCGGAACGCAAACTGGGCATCAGTGAGCAGGTTATTTCTGAGCAAGTGCCGCTTGATAGTACTGTTGATGACCCCTTCCATCACTTTACTGATGATCAAGAGTAGATTGATGGGGCGGTAATTGGCCAGGCTGGATTTTGTCCTGATTTTTGTGTACAGGACATACCTGGGCAATTTTTCACATAGCCGGGTAGATACCAGTGTTGTAGCTGTACTGGAACAGCTTGGCTAGGGGTGTGGCAAGTTCTGGAGCACAAGTCTTCAGTACTATTGAAGTGGTCTTACAGAGGTGGCCTTCATGATGGTGCACATATGTATTCGCAAGATCAGTAGCTTGGGGGTCAGGTATGACAGCAGGTTGCAAACAATCTGGTTCAGCAATTTTGGGCTCGGCATGATGCTGAATTCTTCTTCCGCCGCCTTCATCTCCGTGCTCACTTCTTTGGGCAGGAGTCCTCTCCCCGTTCAACGGATCCTTTTACCCGCCTCCAATATTCTCCCTCCACCTGGACCCCTCCCTCTGGTTTCTTACCTTCTCTTGATCTTTTCATTGAGAACTGTCGGTGTGACATTAGTCGTCTTAATTTCTCTGCTCCTCTCACCCACTCTAACCTGTCTCTCTGAACTTGCTGCACTCCGTTCTCTCAGGTCCAACCCTGACATTGTCATCAAACCTGCTGACAAGGGTGGTGCTGTTGTTGTCTGGCACACTGACCTCTACCTCGCAGAGGCTGAGCGTCAACTCGCACACACTTCCTCCTACCTCCCCTCCACCACTGAACATCAAGCCATTGTTTCCAGGACTGTTACTGACCTCATCTCCTCAGGAGATCTTTCTTCCACAGCTTCCAACCTCATAGTCTCTCAACCTCGGATGGCCCACTTCTACCTCCTACCCAAAATCCACAAACAGGACTGTCCCAGCAGACCGATCGTGTCAGCCTGTTCCTGCCCCACGGAACTCATTTCTTGCTATCTTGACTCCATTCTCTCTCCCCTTGTCCAGTCCCTTCCCACCTACATCAGTGATTCCTCTGACACCCTACATCATATCAACAATTTCCAGTTCCCTGTCCCCAACCGCCTCCTCTTCACCATGGACGTTCAATCCCTCTACACCGCCATCCCCCACCGGGATGGTCTGATGGCTCTCCGCTTCTTCCTCGAACAGAGACCCGGACAATCCCCATCCACCACTACTCTCCTCCGTCTGGCTGAACTTGTTCTCTCACTGAACAATTTCTCCTTAAACTCCTCTCACTTCCTCCAAATAAAAAGTGTGGCTATGGGTACCCGCACGGGCCCCAGCTATGCCTGTCTCTTTATGGGGTATGTGGAACATTCCTTGTTCCAGTCCTACTCCGGCCCCCTCCCACAACTCTTTCTCCGGTACATCGATGAATGCTTTGGTGCTGCTTCATGCTCTCGTCTGGACCTGGAAAAACTTATTAATTTCGCTTCTAATTTCCACCCCTCCATCATTTTCTCATGGTCCATCTCTGACACTTCCCTTCCCTTCCTTGACCTCTCTGTCTCAATTTCTGGTGATAGACTGTCCACCAATATTCATTACAAGCCTACCGACTCCCACAGCTACCTCGACTACAGCTCCTCACACCCCGCTTCCTGTAAGGACTCCATCCCATTCTCTCAGTTCCTTCGCCTCCGTTGCATCTGTTCTGATGATGCCACTTTCAAAAACAGTTCCACTGAAATGTCTTCCTTAACTGAGGTTTTCCACCCACGGTGGTTGACAGGGCCCTCAACCGTGTCCGGCCCATCTCCCGCGCATCTGCCCTCACACCTTCCTCTCCCTCCCAGAACCATGATAGGGTCCCCCTTGTCTTCACTTATCATGCCACCAACCTCCGCATTCAAAGGATCATCCTCCGCCATTTCCGCCAACTCCAGTATGATGCCACCACCAAACACATCTTCCCTTCAACCCCCCCCGGCGTCATTCCGCGGGGATCGTTCCCTCCGGGACACCCTGGTCCACTCCCCCATCATCCCTACACCTCAACCCCCTCCCATGGCACCTTCCCATGCAACCGCGGAAGGTGCAACACCTGCCCCTTTACTTCCCCTCTCCTCACCATCCAAGGGCCCAAACACTCCTTTCAAGTGAAGCAGCATTTCACTTGCACTTCCCTCAATTTAGTCTACTGCATTCGTTGCTCTCAATGCGGTTTCCTCTACATTGGAGAGACCAAATGCAGGCTGGGTGACCGCTTTGCGGAACACCTTCGGTCTGTCCACAAGCATGACCCAGACCACCCTGTCGCTTGCCATTTCAACACTCCACCCTGCTCTCATGCCCACATGTCCATCCTTGGCCTACTGCATTGTTCCAGTGAAGCTCAACGCAAACTGGAGGAACAGCACCTCATCTTCCGACTAGGCACTTTACAGCCTTCCGGACTGAATATTGAGTTCAACAATTTTAGATCATGAACTCTCTCCTCCACCCCCACCCCCTTTCCGATCCCCCTTTTTTTCAATAATTTATATAGATTTTTCTTTTCACACCTATTTCCATTATTTTCAAATGTATTTCGTCCATTGTTTTATCTCTACCTCTCAGCCTATTTCGATCCCTTCCCCCCACCCCACCCCCACTAAGGCTATTTGTAACTTGCTTGTCATGCTTTCTACTCTTCATGTCACCTATTAGCACATTTCTTATAGATATCACCACCATCTTAACCTCTTTGTCCTTTTGTCTATTACATCTTTTGGCTATCTCCACCTATCATTGGCCCTCTATCCAGCTCTACCTGTCCCACCCCCCCTTAAACCAGCTTATATTTCACCTCTTTTCTATTTTTCCTTAGTTCTGTTGAAGAGTCATACGGACTTGAAACGTTAACTGTATTCCTCTCCGCAGATGCTGTCAGACCTGCTGAGTTTTTCCAGGTATTTTTATTTTTGTTTTGGTTCAGCCTCAGACATTTGCCAGGGAGAGGGATGGAGCTCGTAGCTAGGTAATGGAATTTGTGGCAGGGCTGAAAACAATGATGATTCCCTATTTTTGATTTATTGATGACCATCTCATATTAATAACCTGTACCTCCGCACATCCCCACAAGTGAGAACTGTCTCTGGGGAAGAATTTTACTTACCTGACCCACAGCGTGTGGGTCAGGATACCTGCCCAGAGGCCAAGCTCATTGACATCCTGGGCCTCCAGTTAGGTGGGGAGCCTATTGGTTAAGGCCGCAACAGCAGGTCCAGGGTGGAAGGGGAGGAAAAGGTTCAATTGGGCTTGGGGGGTGGGGGTTGTGTGTGGGGAGGTGACTGCTGTAGGGAGAAAGGGCTTGATTGGGGGGAATATCATTGGAGGTGGAGGAGAAAGCGGTGGTACGACTCGGGAAGGACAGAGTTGATCAGGAAGGGAGGTAGGGGTGTTGATTGACCCTCCATCCTCCTGCTACCCCAATCAGGTAGGCTGCAGATCTCAGGGGGAGATCAGCAGATTGAGTGGTGGGGGGCATCCGAGGCCTGGTGGTGGGGAGGAAGGGAGTTCGGAAGACTCGTGGTAGGAGTAGTCGCCTTGCCGTGAAGGGGTGGTTGGGTGATGGGAGTGAATTTTGGTGGAATGGGACATGCCTAATCAAAGAAGCTTCTGAGGCAGGCACCTGGATCCGGGGTGGGGGTTTCTGTAAAGGCATTTACCTCCAAAATCCTTGCCTCGATGAAATCCTGCACTCGGGAAAATAGGTTTGAATTGGGAAACAGATTTCTCAAACTTTAATTTCCCCACCCGACCCAAACCCATCTGTTGTTAAGTTAAAATTATCCCCTCTGTGTTTATCTAAACCTTTCCTAAAGACCTCTATTAGGGTACCTGTCAGCCTTCTCTTTTCAAGAGAAAAGAGTCTTGGCCTGTTCATCCATTCTTGTTGGTTATAATGTCACATTTCTGGCATTATCCTTGTAAATCTCCTTGAATTTTCTCAGATGCTTCAACATCCTTTTTATAATATGGAGACCAGAACTGTTCACAGAACTTCAAGTGTGATCAACTGAGGTTCAATATAAATTTTGCACAACCTCTCTAATTTTCTAATATACTCTAGGAATAAACCCTAATGCTTGGCTTGCTTTTTTAATGGCCTTATTAACCTCTGTCACTGCTTTTAATGATTTATGTATATGTACTCCCAGATCCTTTTGCTTCTCTCCCCATTTAGATTTGTATTTTCAAATTGTATGTGGACATGACCTCCTTATTTCACTTACCAAAACGTAATGTCTCACTCTTATCTGTGTTGCCATTGATTTGCCAGAGTGGAAACCTGCCAATTGCGCACAAGGTGGAAGTGACAATTCAGTGAATGAGTGAAGGCAGTTTAATATTGCAGTAACAGTGTCAGATTTCCCCAAGCTCATATTCAGCTGGCTGCAAGTTGATTGTGAAACATTTGGGACTTGCTAAGACTGGCTGATGAGAAATGGTTTTCCATTGTATTGTCTCAAATGCTTCCCCCCACTCCCAAAAAAGTCAGATTGTAACTTGTTCTGCTATCCTGTCCACGCTACAGGTGTGAAAATATTTGAATTGCAATAAAAAAAAGCAGCATGAACTGATGTGGCACATTTGCACAAGCAGCAGCTCATTGTGTTAGAGAACAACCATTGGTTTGATTTCAGCACCGTATACTGTAAAATAAGATGTGTTATAGGATTGCATCATTTGCTTGAGTTTTGCTTTATAGCACGCCTTGAAATACAGAGCATCCTTCCTTCAGCTATTATATGAGAGAACCTTGGACCTCATGAGGTCAATGAGCAAAAGTGAACTTTCAAACACATTGGAGCTCCAGCACAAACAATTGCCACTGTTATTAGCTCAGAGTTTTTCCACCACTAAAAATGCATTTACTTTCCCAGCTGTTCAAATGCCAGATTTTGAGCTTAAACATTATGGTAACCACTACAGCCTTTTTAAAAAAAACCTGCCGGACTCCACATTTCATAAAGTTAGAGACTTGCCAAGTGAAGGGAAATTATGCTCATTCCCTCCCTTCCACCAATTTCCCCTTGGGGCAGCCTTCTGAGTACTTCTGAGTTGGTCTTACTGTGGAACACAATTTTTTATGGTGAAATGTGAGGAATTTTAACGCCACCACAATGGGCAGGAGAGAATCGGGGTTTGGCAGAGGGGGCGGGGTGGAGGGGGGGAATGCGGGTGGTGACTGTTAATATTCCAAAAATCCATCTCAAAAATGTTGCCTTTTTGATTTTAATGGAGATGGTCAGTGGTGCAGTGGTGGGCAGAGGGTGAGGGGACCGATTAAACTGTTCTCGAGAGGTGGGTCAGTTGTTTAAGGATGTTAATAAGTCTATTGTAGAGTAAAGTGTTAATATCAGGAGCCCCTGATACTGATGTAAAACAGAACTGTTGCTTGTGGGGAAAGTGATGTCCCTTGGAGAGAAATGAGTGAAGCCATTTAATATGTAAGACAAAAAAGGACACAGGGAAACAAAAGCCTGCGAAATCGAGATAAAGTGCACCAACCACCCATCTTGAGATGCTCTAGGTGTGGTGGGAAAACCCTGCACAAGCGGGAAGAATGTCCAGCAGGGGGAGCTGAGTGCCACAACTGTGGGAAGTTCAGACATTTTAAAATAGTCTGCAGATCCAAAGTTCCTATAGCTCATAGGAAAAAGAGATAACAACGAAACCAAGTAAAATCCGAGAAGTGGAAGAGCCACAGAAAAAACAAATAACTTTCTTCAGAGAAGTTCTGAAGCAGAAAGTAATTACTGGAACATTAAATTAGAAGTTGATGGTTACCCCACAGAATTCAAGCTAGATACTGATGCAGGTGTTTCAGTATTATCTGATGAAGTTAAATGGCTTAAAAATATCACATTACAGCCATCCTGCATCCAGTTGCAAGGTACAGGAGGGACAACACTGAAAGTAATAGGCCAACACTTGGCAAGATTGTGATACAAGTATAAAGAAATTGTGGAATCCCTGGTAAAGAACCAAGAATGATCATTACTGAGCAGAAAAGCTTGTTTGCAGCTGAGGCTCATTTACAAGGTTGATGAAATTGTTGATGAGCATTCTCGTAATGTATTCAGGAATTAATTTTCCTCCCTATTTTCAGGCTTAGGGAAGCTGAAAACAGAATATCACATAACCCTGAGGGCAGATGCTTATCCTATATGTCTCTTCACAGTGAGGACAGTCCCTCACCAGCTCTTAGACTAAGTCAAGAGTGAGAATGAATATATGTTACAACAAGGGGTCATCTCTCCAGTAACCATATCAATTAAGTGGTGTTCTGTAATGATCACAGTACCAAGTTCTAGTGCACTAGAGTTGCCAACAATTGTAGCAGCAGACACATCATCTACAGGCTTGGGAGCAATGCTGTTTCAAGTTCAGAAAAATGGATAAAGAAGACCAGTTTATTAGGCCTCAAGATCTCTCTCAGACACAGAGAAGAGGTATGCAACCATTGAGAAAGAAGCATTAGCAGCTACATATGCCTGCAAGAAGTTCTCTGATTATGTTATGGTATTAAGGTTAAAATTGAAACTAACCATAAACTTTTGGTTACTCTTAACCTTGAAAAATGTCACCTAGAATTCAATGTTTCAGACTGAGTCACATGAGATACGATTCATTTACTGAGTACATTTAAGGAAAGTATCAGACAACAGTGGATGCATTATCAGGAATACCAGTGGAAGAAGTCAAGCTGGAAGATTAAAATTTTATCGAGGAAGTAGAAGCATATACTTTGCTAATCACCAAACGCTTAGAAGTCACTGAGAAAAGATTATAAGAAATTAAGTAAGCCCTTAATGATGATGATGCGTGCATCAAAATAAGAGAGTATTGCCAGAAAGGATGGCCAGAATATACTCTAAATAATCCAATATTTGGAACAAAGAAAACACCCCTCAACCATCGAAGATTTCTCTAAAACATTTGAATTGACATTCTACAGAAAATCTATCAAGGTCACTTAGGAATAGCGAAATGCAGAGCAAGAGCTCAACAGTCAATTTGGTGGCCAGCCATCAATCATTCCAGTTAAATGTTAATCGCAAATTACCTTATGTGTGCAGTGCATAGCCAGCAGCTGAACGAGCCACTTCTACCATACACATTTCCTTTGAGACCATGGGAGTGCCTGGTATTTGAGTTCAAAGGCAAAGCTTTCATCATTGTCATTAATTACTACTCCAGATGGTTTGAAATGAGTAGACTGCACAGCACCATGACGGAATCAGTCATTATACCATGAAGAAGAATCTTCACGACACTGGCATCCCGGATGTTGTGGTGTCAGGCAACAGTCCTCAGTTTGCTAACGAGCTATTCCATAATTTGCACAGGAATTTGGTTTCACGCACGTGACTAGTTTGCCTAGACATCCTCAGTCAAATGGAGAAGCAGAAAAATTGATGAAAAAGAATGAAGATATTAACTTAGCCTTTCTTAACTACAGAAGCTCACCGCTAAAAAAAATAAATGGGTTCTTGCCATCAGAACTATAGACGGGCAGGTAGCTGTGAACACAACTCTCAGCTCTACAACAAACAGTACAACCTAACATTACCTCATATGATCATGAAAGAATTAAGAAGTGTGGGGAGCAACAAAGGGACAGTGACGCTTGTAATTTCAATTTTAGGCACAGAGCACGAGACTTGAAAGTGCTGCAGCCAGGGAGAGAGTTTGGATACAAGATCACAGAGGGAAGGCATTATAATAGAAAGAGGTCCACAGACAAGATCTTATAGAATTGCAGTGCACCAGGGAAATATCAAGAGCAACAGAAGAGCCTTTTGATATCATTGGGAAGGAAACCATTGGAACCTTGGACGTACTAGAAAGATTGGAATGAAAATAAGGAACCAGAAGCATGTCGGGCAGAAATTTCCCCCCATCAGGGGGGTTGTGCGGTGGCAGGCACGAACCTGATCGGGGCTGTGCCACCATTTTAAGTGGGTGGGCCAATTAAGGCCTAGAAGCGCTGAGTGCTCCCTGTGCAGGCGGGGGGGAGGTTCCCTGAGTTGAGGCCTGCGCTCTTTCGCGCATGAGTGTGAAAGAGTGCAGAAATCTCCCTGAGGCACAGAGGTGCCTCAGGGAGATTTGTTTAAGTTTTAAACATCTAAATAAAGAAATTAAAAACTTTTAAAACATGTCCCCTCATGCGACAGTGTCACATGAGCTGGGACATGTCAATGAATTTTTAAAAATTTTTTTATTGAATTTTTAAACACTTCATGAAACCTCATCCCACCCGTGGATGAGGTTCCATGAAAAATGCGAAGGCCGCCTGGGCTCTTTGCTTGCCAGCCAACCTTAAGGTTGGACGGGCAGCTCATTTAATTATTTAAATTAGTTTTTAACAGGCTTTAATACACCATTGACAGTTTGGCAGGCACACAGAACTGAAGATCTAAATGTCGCATGGTGATGTCGGGACGCCTGCCCGACGTCACCTCGCGTCATTTTACGTGTCGGTGAGCAGGCCCCGCCCCCACTCGCTGACCCGAAAATTCTACCCGTAGAAATTTTCCAACCACTCAGGAGCGCCTGGTACTGATGTAACTATGATGCAACGTCACATGATAAAATACTGAGAAGTACAACCTTGTGCAGAGTAATGAGATGTGTATATATAGGTCTGTAAATAAACAAGAATGGTTTTTACAGATAACAGTCCATGGTAGCGTTCTTAGGGTAACAGGCAAATCCTAAAGAAACCCCATCTAGACCTGAACCCAAGACAAAACAGCTATGTGCCTATGTGATTCCCACCCTACCCCATGATCACTTTAAACCTACAGCCCATGATCTCCTCACAATTTCCTCATGACTTCCCCACCCTGACCCATAATTTTCTGCTGACCCACAATGTCTCCACCATCTCCTCACATCCTACCATTTCCAATCTCCCGCTGTCCTTTTCCTCCTTGACTCATGACCTCTTCCCCCCACCCCTGACCTATGAACTACTCTCTATCAAGGATGTCTCCCTGACCCACAATCTCCCTCATAATCTCCGCCTCCCCAACCTACCATCGCCCCCAATCCACAATCCGTATCAAGCTGTTTATTTAACTGCTGCTTGACAAAAATAAAGCATTGGCCCCAGAACATGGTTAAGGAATGTATGCAACGTATTGTGTTGATCAGGCTTTTGATATGTGAATCTCTTCAGGATTTTGAAGAATTTTATACTAAAGCCTGAAAGGATTGTGGAATGGCCTAAATGCACCTTTTTTTCCTCTAAATGATATTTTATATATAAGCTTTATATATATATAGTGCATATCATGCAATTATGTGTTTTGTCAGAAATGGTTTTCAGTTTAGAGATTTTCCTTCTCCCACCCCTTCCTTTTGCTTTTCAGTTTTTTCCCTTTTCTTTTCAACCTCATATCATTTCCATTTCCACTAAGACCCAGGTGGGCAAATGTCTCCTTAGCAATGTCCATGCAGAAAGAAAATTGATTTTTTTCATTTTTCCCAGTCCAGTAATTTACAAAATCTGACTTTAGAGACAGAAAGGTAGATTGTGAAGTCTCAGGAGAGTGAGCATCAGGTAGAAGGATCATGCAAGGAATAGGAATAAAGATCAGGCAGAACTCAAGGCCCAGAACACAACTCAGGCAACATTCTGGAGAGGAGTAGGTTGATAGATCAGGAAGACACAGGAGAAAAACAGGCAGGCAAACAGATCGAGAGACGAACAGGAATAAAGCTCAGGCAAACATTTTGAATGATTTTTCATTTTTATTTGTTGTGTACTTTCCAGCTATTGAATGTGACAGTGTGCAGCTCTTATATTAATGAAACTTTACCCCCTGACCCTCCCTTGGGTGATTTAAAATTCCTCCCCTTTCTCCTGAAAAAAATGTTGTACAGTGGGATCAGCTTTTCTCTCTCATCTCCAAAAGAAAACCTTGAAAGCCCTTCCGAGATTGGGAACTTACCATACAAGGAGATTGTCCAGCAAAAACTGAGTTCTATATTTTTAATGGGATTGATTTGTCTGAATAAGCACTGCAAACTGTGTGGTAATAATTAGTAACTTTTATTTTCAGACTCTAGAATATTTTGTCAAAAAATAACAAACCAACACAAAGAAGGTCTTGAAGTGTAATTAATACAGTGTGCTTACAGGAGGCCATCTAGTGTTCAGTTAATAACATACAAGTGTCATGCATATCACAAGTGTTTATTAAGAACTGAAGTATGTTGTGAGAGATAACATCTACCAGCTAAGTGATAATTGTCACATGTAAAATGCGCAAGATTTCACCTAATGATGTGTAAAACATCATAAAATGTAAGAAATAAACTTGTTCTACATAATGTGTTCAAATTCCAATGTTTATTTCATTTTGAAAAATAGTTCACTGTCTGTCTGAAAGGAATGATATTTGCCAAAGTAATACAATATTGCTGGAAAAGTTGAGAAGCAAATACAAAAACAGATTTAAAATATTTTGACAATGGTATTGACCAGATTAAAATAAACAGGTTTCCACCATTAAAATAGTGTAGAGAAATTTGATATAAACATATTGAACATTCAAATGATAATATCATTTACTGACATTTCCAGGCTGTTTGTAGTCAATGGGTATGAAATCTAGTCCACAGTCTTACTCTGTGAGTAGTTGCTAGGCTCATATATATTGAATATCTTGGTTTTAATATGTTAAGATAGTATTTAGTCTTTTTTTTAAAAAAGTCTTATTTCCATTATCATAATTGAGTTAAAGCTCAATCGCAACTATAAAACCCAAGGAACATATTTTCCCACTTAGGCAAACAAAATGCCTGCTAGCAATACATGGTCAACTAGCTTGGCAGGGGGATGGGAACCAGAGAGGGAATTCAGAAAGAAGAGAAACAAAGCTGGTAATGGTTGGAAGAAAAGTAGCAAGGGAAATTGGAAGGCAGTGGAAACAAAAGCCAAGATTAAAATAGGGTCCAAATACGGAAAAATATTAAAAAGGCAAAATTAAAGGCTCTTTGTGAATGCACGTAGCATTTGCCACAAGGTAGATGAATTGACGGCGCAAGTAGACGTAAACAGGTATGATTTAATTGCCATTACCGAGATGTGGCTACAAGGTGACCAAGGCTGGGAACTGAATATTCAAGGATATTAGACATTTAGGAATGATAGGCAAAAAGGAAAAGGAGGTGGGTATTACTGTTAATAAAGGATAAGATCAGTACATTAGTGAGGGGGGATTTTAGATCGGAAGATCAAGATGTAGAATCCATTTGGGTGGAGCGAAGGTAAAAAAAAGGGAAACAAACATTGGTGGGAGTTCTTTATAAGCCACCAAACAGGGGTAGCAATGTAGGACACAGTATAAATCAGGAAATTAGGGGTGCATGTAACAAGGGTAATACAGTAATCATGGGGGACTTCAATCTACATATAGACTGGGTAAACTTAATTAGCATTTGTACTGTGGAGGACGAATTTTTGGAATGTATGCGAGATGGTTTTCTAGAACAGTATGTTGAGGAACCAACTAGAGAATGGGCTATTTTAGATCTAATATTGTGCAATGAGCAAGGTCTAATTAATAACCTCATTGTAAAGGAGCCTTTATGAAAGAGTAATCATAATATGATAGAATTTTACCTTAAGTTTGAAAGTAGTTCAATCTGAAACTAGGGTCTTAAATCTAAACAAAGGAAACTATGAAGGTATGAAGGGCAGATTGGTTGTGGAACTACAGTAAAGGGTATGATGGTAGACAGGCAATGGCTAGCATTTAAAGAATTAATCTATAGTTTACAACAATTTTACATTTCTTTGAGGCACGAAAAGCCAACAGAAAAATTGAACAAACCATGGCTAGCGAGAACCTAAAGATTGTATTAGATCAAAGAAAGAGGCTTATAAAGTTGCCAAAAAATACATAGTAAACCTGAGGATTGGGAGCATTTTAGTATTCCGCCAAGGATGAAGAAAGGGAAAATAGAATATGAAAGTAATCTACCGAGAAACATACAAATGGACTGCAAAAGTCTCTATAGGTATGTAAATAGGAAAAATTAGCAAAGACAAATGTGCCCAATACAGGCAGAGACAGGAGACTTCATAATGGGGAATAAGAAATTGGTAGAGAAATGAAACAAATACTTTTGTGTGCGTTTTCATGGAGGAAGATACAAAAAACCTCCCAGAAATGCTAGAGAACCAAGGGCCTAGCGAGAATAAGGAACTGAAAGAAGTTAGTATCAGTAAAGAAGTAGCACTAGAAAAATTAATGGGATTGAAAGTTGATAAATCCCCTAGACCTAATGATCTACATACCAAAGTGTTGAAAGAAGTGACTGTAGAGATGGTGGAAGCATTGGTGGTTATATTCCAAAATTCTATAGATTCTGGAACAGTTCCTTCAGAATGCTACCTCATTATTAAGGAAAGGAGGGAGAGAGAAAACGGGGAACTACATACAAACCTGTTAGCCTGATATCAGCCTGGAATCTATTACAAAGCATGTGATAACTGGACACTTAGAAAATAATGATAGGATTGGGTATAGTCAACATTGATTTATGAAAGTGAAATCGTGTTTAACAAACCAGTTATGGATGTATAGTGGCAGAATGGATGTGGTGTATTTGGATTGTCAGAAAGTTTTCAAAAAGGTCTCACATAAGAGTTAGAACACAAAATTAGAGCATGTGGGATTGGGGGAAACATACTGTCATGGTTTGGGAGTTGGTTAACGGACAGAAAATGAGAGTAGGAATAAATGGGTCATTCTCAGGTTAGCAGGCTGTTACTAGTGAGGTACTGCAAGTATTAGTGCTTGGACTCCAGCTATTCACAATGGATATCAGTGATTTGGATGTAGGGACCAAATGTAACGGGCAGAATTTTGCCCTTGATGGGTGGGCGGGCTGCTGAACTCCGCCGCCATTTTAAGTGGGCGGGCCAATTAAAGCCTGCCCAGCAGTCTGCCTGACGGGAAGCATTATGTGCTTCCTGTGCAGGGGGAGAGGGATTCCCCAACTGTCAAAGTGCGCTCTTTCGCGCATGCACGCGAAAGAGCGCACTGCTCCCTGAGACTAAGTGCTGTCTCAGGGAGATCACTGACAGGGCTTCAAAGTTTAAAAATAGAAGAATAAAAAAATTATTAACATGTCCCCCTCATGTGACAATGTCACACGAGATGGGACATGTTAATAAATTTCACACAAAGTTTATTAAAGATTTTTAAAACGGACATGAAACCTCATCCCGCCAGTGGATGAGGTTTCATGTTTTATCAGAAGCCCGCTGGGGCTCTTGGCCTGCCCGCCAACCTTCAGGTTGGACAGGCAGGGACTTTAATCGGGTTAATGATCCTGTCAATGGCCTCAATTGACCATTGACAGGTCGGCGGGCGGACAGCTGATTTCACTGTCCACCCACCTTCCGGAATATTTAAATGGACTGGGATGACATCGGGGGTTCCTCCCGACATCATCCCGCATCATTTTCCCGTTGGTGAGTGGGCCCCGCCCCCAAATTGCCGACGGGAAAATTCTGGCCAATATTTTCAAGTTTACTGCTGATACAAAACTAGGTGAGAATGTGAGCTGTGAGGAGGATGCAAGAGGCATCAACGGGATTTAGATGGGCTAAATGAGTAGACAAGAACATGGCAGATGGAATGTAATGTGGAAAAATGTGAAATTATCCAC
Source organism: Cetorhinus maximus (assembly GCF_964194155.1). Lineage (NCBI taxonomy): Eukaryota > Metazoa > Chordata > Chondrichthyes > Lamniformes > Cetorhinidae > Cetorhinus > Cetorhinus maximus. The sequence goes on along the minus strand of NC_135879.1, from coordinate 69,733,145 downwards.
AATAACGGAAAAACGGAAAGGCAGAGTATTTCTTAAATGGTGAGAGATTGGGAAGTGTTGATGTCGAAAGGGACCTGGATGCCCTTGTTCATGAGTCACTGAAAGCTAACTTGTAGGTGCAGCAAGCAATTGCGAAGGCAAATGGTATGTAGGCCCTTATTGCAAGAAAATTGCAGGACAGGAGTAAAGATGTCTTGCTGCAGTTGTATAGAGCCTTGGTGAGACCGCACCTAGAATATTGTGCACAGTTTTGGTCTCCTTACCTAAGGAAGGATATATTTGCCATAGAGGGAGTGCTTTGAAAGTTCACCAGACTTAATTCCTGGGATGGCAGGATTGCCCTATGAGGAGAGATTGAGGAGACTAGGCCTGTATTCTCTAGAACAGGCTTGTCCAACTTTTCACTTGAAGGGCCACATTTCCATTTTCTTCTCACTCAAGGGGCTGATGAGCAAATTTCAGAAAGATAAGGCTCGGCACAACATTAAACATGAATTTCAAAATAAAGTTGCAGTATGAGGAAAAGAAAGAACTTGCTGAGCAAAAATAAAGCAATGTCAAAGCAAAAAATTGATAATTAATTAATAAAGATCAACATTAGAGTGTGAAAGGGACAGAGTCTGTTTGTCTGCTCACTCACTCACCCTCACCCACCTTGTGAGTGGGTGTGATTGTGTGTTGGTTTGTAAGGATTAGTGGGAATCCTGAGACTACAATTGAGGTAGACACACAGACACTCACTCCCACACGCACACTCACACTCACTCATTCTCTCTCCCACACTCACTCACTCACACACTGTCTCTCTCTCTCCCACAGTCATTCACTTACCCACTCTCCCATACTCACTCTCTCACCCACACGCCTGGGCAGCAAGTCTTTTCCCTCCCCAGCCTGGCCTGGCACAAAGCAAGTTTCTCCTGGCACGGCCTGGCCCGGCATGGGGCGAGTCTTTCCCAGCCCAGCAATGAGTGAGCCTCTCTTGGCCTGGCACAAACAAGTCTCTTCTGGGCCGGCATGGAGCGAGTCTCTTCTGGCCCAATCTGGCCCAACACTGCAGCGAGTCTCTTCCGGCCCGACACTGGAGCGAGTCTCTCCCGGCCCGGCACTGGACCGAGTCTTTCCTGGCCCGGCACTGGAGCGAGGCTCTCCTGGCCCGGCACTGGAGCAAGGCTCTCCCGGCCTGGCACTGGAGCGGGTCTCTCCCGGCCTGGCACTGGAGCGGGTCTCTACCAGCCCGGCACGGCACTGGAGCGGGTCTCTCCCGGCCAGGCACTGGAGCGAGTCTCTCCTGGCCCAGCACTGGAGCGAGGCTCTCCCGGCCCGGCACTGGAGCGGGTCTCTCCCGGCCCGGCACTGGAGCGGGTCTCCCCTGGCCCGGCACTGAAGTGGGTCTCTCCCGGCCCAATCCAGCACAGCACTTGTGCCAGTCTCTCCCGGCCCGGCACTGTAGCGAGTCTCTCCTGGCCCGGCACTGGAGCGGGTCTCTCCCAGCCAATCCGGCACGGCACTTGTGCCAGTCTCTCCCGGCCCGGCACTGAAACAAGTCTCTCCCGGCCTGGCATGAAGCGAGCCCCTCCCGGTCCCCTTCCCCAGAGCCCACCCGCTGCCACCGTGTTACTGCTCCTCCAGTCACAGACTCCTTCTCTCCCACATTTGTGCTATCAGCAGCAAACACTGGAGAAGAACAGCCTGTGATTGGAGGAGCAGTTTTTTTCAGAATCTTCTACTGCACTTACCAGCATTTTGAAAACTGCCTCTGGGGGCCACATTGCGGGGCTTCAGGCCACCTGTTGGACAAGCCTGCTCTAGAGTTTAGAATAATGGGAAATGATCTCATTGAAACATACAAATTTCTTACAGGGCTGGAGAGTGTAGATGCAGGAAGGATGTTTCCCCTGGGTGGGGTGTCTAGAACCAGGGGATACAGTCTCAGAATAAGGCAATTTAGGACTGAGGTGAGGAGGAATTCTCTACCCCAGAGGGCTGTGGAGGTTCAGTCATTGAGTATGTTCAAGCCAAAGATCGATAGATTTCTATATATTAATGACATTAAGGATTATGGGGATGGTGCGGAAAAATGATGTTGAGATAGAAGATCAGCCATGATCTTGTTGAATGGCAGAGCAAGCTTGAAGGGGCAAATGGCCTACTTCTGCTCCTATTACCTATGTTCAGACTGAAGTTTTGGCATTCTGAGTTATAAAACAGTATCACTTCAGGAAATATACTGTTAAATATAAAATGAACATCAGCTGCAAAATCCATACTTTAAAGGAGACAGATTGAGGTTTAGAAATATACTAGATTTCTTACCTGTTACATACTGGAATGGGGGAGTTTAATTTAAACAGCACTAATTACTCCTCTCTCCACTCATCCATAAACAGAAAGGTGTTTTGATTTGTTTCCCTCTTGGTAAATGATGGCATCTCTCTCAACCCCTTGGCTTTTGTATGATCCAATTTTCTATTAATAACCCCATTGCAAACTCGAGATAGGATGAACTAAAAGAGTTAGCTTATTGCACACATTCAAACCGTGAAAGGAGTGTCCCAACAACACCTCCACACTTAGACAATAAAGAGAGGGATAGAGAAAAGAAGGCTTTACAGTACAGAGACCACAGAGAAACTAAATATTTGTTCATGGGAATTCCAGAGTCCAGAATTAAAGTCCAATGAGTTATTCCTTTACGGAGGTCGGTTGGCTGAAAACTGATGTTGTATAATTCATTTTTCCAATGGTGTTGACTTCCCACAATGAGATAGGCATGCAGAGGTAAGTCAGTCTTGTAAGTGATGGTACAGAACTTCGGCAGAAGCAGGGTAGATGGGGCCAGGTGCCCAACCCTGGGCCAGAGCTCCTTCGGTGTGGCCTGCTAGCCAGATGTTAAACAGCAGTCTGAGCTATGCAGTTTAGCAAGGCATAATTAACTTGTTCAACAAGTCAGAGGCTTAGGTCATGTGACATTGCCTCACCGTAAGATGTTCAACAAAGGATGTTTATCCAAGGTCTAGAATTCGACCTGGTCTTCAGGACTGCCATTATGGGTGAAAAGGGATGCTTGAGACGCCATTGTCTTAGTAGACATTCTGTCTCTGCTGGCAAGCCTGGGTTATCAAATACAAAAGGCCTTCGACGTAGCTTCCTTTGAAGTTGAGCTGTGCAGTCCCCCGGTGATCGTTGGTCGCTCCTCAGAGATAATGAGGTATGAGATTTCCAAAACTGCCAAGTGGCTTCTTTTGTTCTGGGGTCACAGACAGACACAGTTTGGGCCATTTCAAAGGCCTTTGTTCAGCTTCAAAAATTTTAGAAATAGCAATGAGCCCATCTATATATCATATATATATTTCATAAAAATATACAGCGAGGTCTTAGTCCCTCACATACCAAACATGACACCAATAATTCCACCAACTGAGCAGATGTTTCCAAATCATGATATATCCATCTGAAATTATTTTAAATATATTTTGTTTACATTTTGCAAACATTTAGAGAAACAGCAGAAGAGAATGGAATACCTGTTACTATGACACAGCTGATGGTAAATGCTGAACTGTTCAAATCCCAGACTCAAACTTGAAACAACTCTCATAACCAACTTTTGCAATTTATATGTTTCAAGATGCAGGCTTTGAATTCAGTTATAATAAAACCACCAAGTCTCAAGGGGTTTTTTAAAACTAAATTAAACATTTATTACTTAAAAAATGGCAAGCACATATGCCTACAAATTACTACTATAATAACTTCAAAAAAACCCCTAATTAATCTGACTCCCAGTTACACCTCCGTTAAGGCAACAGTAAAACACATAGGGTAAAATTTTTAGTTCGGCGGACGGGCGTGTGCCCTGCCTGCTCAAGCGTAAAATAGCACACGTTGACGTCAGGCAAGCATCCCAATGTTAACGCGCAGTCGCGTGATATTTCCGTCGGTGGGCACGTGCCGGAGTGAAAGCACGCCCACCAACAATTAAAAGACCTGTTAAGGCCATTAACGCTATTAGAAGTTTTTCGCTGCCCATCCAACCTTGCGGTTGACAGGCAGGCGAAAAGGCCAAGCGGCCTTTGCACTTTTTAGGAAACCAGGATGAGGGTTCCTAAGGCAAATAAAAAATTAAAAAATTTAATTAATAACATGTCCCTGTAGGGGACATGTTTTATTACATTTTTCAATTCTTGACCTTTTTTTTCCCAAAATGCTTCACCTCCATGAGGCAGCATTGTGCCTCAGGGAGATTCTGAAGTGTGCGCATGCGCAAAGTTTGCACTCGCTCTGCTCAACCTCCTCTCCCCCCCCTGCTCGTGTTTCACGCCGGGCATGCCTTAATTGGCCCGCCAGCATGAAATCGCCTTCCGGCCTCGATTGCCGGGTGACAGGCGGCTTCCCAACCGCCCCCACTGAGCCCGAAAAGGGCTAAATTCTGCCCATAGATTTAAACAGACCTCTGGCAAAGCACACTCTGGACAGTCACATTCAAAATAAGTTTCTTTCAGCTCTGAGTCCTTACAGACAGTGGTTTGAGGCTTACAGGCTGGAGGCTTTAGATGTTAGAATCCCTCTCCTTTTGCCACCAGCCTTCTCTTCCTTTATATGTATTTTCCTCTTTGAATGCAAATTCTCATTGTATCACTAGGTTTTTTGAACTTTACTTCTAACAATAAAACCCTTTCACAGCTCCAATTTTATTAGTAAGCTTTCAAAAAAATAAACATATTATTTGGCTCCTTCTGGCTAGATGTAATATTTCACCCATTCTTTTGAATGGTTTATTTTAAAAATTCAAATTTCCCCCTTTACACTTCACCTTCTAACTTCCCTATGTTTACCTAATTAACATTTCAAACCTACTTCTCTTCTATACATCAAAACCTATACATTAAAACCTCTAGACCAGCTGGCTTTAATCCAATTAAGGCACACACACAGACAGACACCACTAGACCTCCATTTTAAAATAATTTCCAATAACACTATAGATATTATTATATCTTCTTGTCACTGTAATTTGTTTTATAGGTCGAATTCCTCATTGTAATTGGGAAGAAACAGTAATGATTATTTCTTGTTCCAGGTCTGTGACAGGAGTTGACAGTGACCCTGATTTGGTTCACATGGAAATTCAAGACAACAGTGGAGGTAAAGATTGGCCAGTGATACCCTGCGTATGATACCTGTGGTAAATCTGCATGCTGTATAGTGTACTGGTGATATGTTGTATTCAATGTGACAGAGACATGATAGTTACAAGTGATGTGCTATAACTATGTGGTTGAACTGAATCAATGATCAATGGGAGTATAAAATGGGTGATAGCAGATTGGCTGCAATTATACACCACCTTTTTTTGGAGAAACTCCACTTTATTGGAGAGCGCTAGGGTTACAGCCTTAAAGTTACACCATAAATATTAGAGTTAAAATATTATATATAGAATTTGAGCTTGATGGGCCAAATGGTGGCCTCCTGTGCCACAATGACTCCATTAATGCATTTGTATACAAGTATGCTGGCTGCTATTTTAATGAAGCTGTTAATTATTATGTGTCTGCATGCTAATATTCAGTCAGCTCAATTTCAAGATCTTTATTGGATTGTGCAATATTCAGCATAATGTTTTGTAAAATAAACTTTTCTGGAACAGGTTTATTATTTGGAATATTAGGAAGCTACAGGTTTCTCCATCTTTATTCTTGCAATTATCCCAAACAATGGGCGGTATTAATTGGAGGTCTTGCCCACCGGCTGTAGAGCCGGCAAGAACCTTGCATCACATCCTTTGGGGAAGGCCAGCCACATTAAGTGCCAAATGTGCACTTAACTGAGCAGCGGCGGATCTGCACCAGGATCGAGGACTCTGGTGGTGGAAGTCCCATCGGGTAAGAGCTTCTGGCCAATCAGAGGCTGGTAACTTTACATTGCTTGACAGGGTCGTTGGAGAGGCAGTGTCTGTTGCCGATACTGCACACACCTGAGGCTTAGGATCGTCATGGACCCAGGCACAGGTGAATAGTGATGGGAGGGTTGATCCAGGGTTGGAGGGTTGACAGGATGGGCAGGGTCTGAGAGGGTCCCCCCAGCCCCCCTGCACCCCGGCCTTCTTGATTTCATGTTCCTCGAACAGGCATTGAGTGCCTTTGAATGAGGCAACCCCATCCCACCCCCAGGAACCTGCAAGAAAAATGCCACTGCCTGCTTTTGGACTTTCCACTTGGTGACTGCCCCGCTCGCCACTGGGTGATTACCAGCAGAAGTGGATCAATTGTCCACTTAAAGACCTCAGTTGGGTTGGGACGGGAAGCCGTCCACGGACATTCCCACAATGGACTTAATCGGGTCAGTGGCGGGAAGGTGGCTGGCATCCTCCCGCCTGTTTATATGCTGCTCTGTCACCAAACTCCCCAAAAGGGGTGGGCATTAAATTCCACGTATCGGATTTCTGAACTCAGCCATGTCTCCAAGATAGTGCAGAGTGCAGGAAACAGAAGAAGGAAAGATTATCTGAGACAAAATTAACGAGGACTGTTCCTATATTTTCCAGAGGTCTGTTCAAGGACAAAAAGCAGTACCTCAGGAAGTGGTTGTTTGTCTGCTGTCATTGTGAGGACCTGGTGGATGCACAGAATATTTTAATGATAGGAGAAAATAATAATCTTAAAGTTAATGGAAGTTAAGGTTAAATGAAAATAAATATAAAAATGTACTTATGAAAAACAGTATACTATAGCACTGCCATTGACAACAGTCTTAAGTTCAGCTTCAGTGCTGTCATGTGCTGCTGCCTCCACAGAATCAAAGAACCAGTTTAGTGGGGGCTTTTCCTGGGCTCCACTGAAAGCAACTGAATCATAAGAAACAAATGTACAGTCAGTACAGAGTACCATTGGACTTCTGAGTTTGTTGCTCAACCCAGGCTGCAAAGTCATTTCTGGCTTGCGAACCTGTGTACACCTTTCCCAACAATCATGGACGATCCATGCCCAAAAATGAAAGCTAAGATTTATGATTTTTAAGCAAGTGAATATACCCAAGATTAGTGCAGACATAAAGGAAACATTAGATTTGTTTCTAAAAGCACGATCTAGTGTTTGGATACTTGACTGGTCAACTGTTATTTAACACTGGTGAGGTCAAGTTTTAATTAATTCTTTAAAACAAATCAGCAGCAGTACTTGCTACACGATGGAGCTGCTATGAGCTATATTGTTTTTGAGGAATATGGCCTCATGCTAACTAAAATAACCCAGCTTTCTTTGAGGTTAAAACTAAGTACATCTTTTTAAGGTAATTATGGTTGGCATTTATTTTGATTTGATTATTAACATTTTTATTAACTACAGCTACTTCTGAAAAATAATGGTTTTGATGATTAATGATTATATACATGATGAATATTATTGTAGCTGTAATAATCAAGAAAATAAACTGTGTGTGCTTTTTAGGGTATTTTGTCTAGATGGAGAACAAATATTAGCCTGTGCAAGTGGGGATGATTAATACAGAGCAGCACTTTGCAAGATGTTTGGGTGCTTATGCAGGCTGGAATTCTGCATATATAATGCACCTTTCAAGATTCAGTCAACAAACCTGCCAACTGACAGGTTTACTTCTGGGGTGCACATGCAATGCCAATGAAATATTGCACTGCTATTTGTCTGTCATAAATCTACAGTATCCATTAACCACAGGCAGTTTAAGCCTACGCTGTCATCCGTTAAGCAGTGATCCCTTTATTTATGAAGGGGGAATTCTATGATGGCGTGTTTGAGATGTTGGGCTAGCTAACAGGATAACACAGCTAACTATGAAATACATTCGCCTTTTTCACCTCATTGCAAGGATTGCTATCACTTAGATGTTTCCATTTTAAAAATGGTTCTTGAATGTCTGTTTTATGTGAAAGAAAAAAAATCCACCAATCGTATCACTTGTGATCAATCAGAATCTTTCTCATTGACAGAGTACAAGGTCACCTCTCTGTTTTCCAGAAACACTGGAGAAAAAAAGATATAAAAACAAAACCAGTTAGCTGGCAGTATACCTTTGAGGTAATCTGAGCCAAGGGCTTTGAAGTAGAATTGAAATGTTGTGTTCTTTGCATTGTCTTGCATAGAAGATTTTAAAGTTTGAAAGCAGCAGGCAGGCTCTTTTTCTGCAGTTGATTATTTATTTATTGAGAAATATTGAATATTGTTTTACTTTTTTTTCATGCAGGCTTTCTTTATGTCACCTGCCAAATTTCAAACTGCACTGAAAAAGCACTAAAAGCTCATTTCTCTGGAAATATAGATCAGAACTCGCTGCTTGTCAATGATGACTACATTTTCATTCAGGTAATTAATTCACATAAACTTCATTACCTGTGCCTTATTAATATATAAAATTATTATAAAGGAGACATATAAACAGCAGTGCAGCAATTATAACACATTAGACAGACGCCCTTGTAGCTGAAGTAAAATTTAAATGCCAGGGAGTTAAGTGTTCACCTTTAGGTAGGTTCATTGTTGTGCTAAGTAGAGTTTAAAACAATATAAACAGATGTGTATTGTTCTGGAAACAGCCCAGCTCCTCAGAGATCAGTGCTGTGCAGCAGATGCACTCTGCTGAGGTTACCTTTGCTGAGATCAGCAGTGTGTCAGCTGATGCTTCTCTGAGTTCAATGACCAGGTTGAGAGACCCAGGGGAGAGTCCTTCAAATATTTTCAATAAAATCCAGCAAACAAATTAACTGACAATTAACAAATGTAAAGGAGCATTTCTGTGCTTTCAGTGCATATGTGGCTTCCTATGCTTTTACATAGGCTGCATCGCCCACCTATTTAAGATGGTAATATGCAAATCTAACTCCTATGACATATATAGGAATCCCAATCACAATTTTAAGGTACAGCTGGATAGAGCATGCATTGTCAATGCTCCATCCAGTTGCACCAGTGTTAAGTGGCATAAGCCGCAGTTAATAAAGGAATTATTGATAGTTCAAAAAAAATGGCCGAGGATTTTTTTAACTTTTAATTTTGTGGGACCAGGAGGTTCAGGAAGGTCCACAATAATACTCTCTCCCACAGCCATGAATGGCTCTGCAGAATCACCCCCACCCCCACCCCCACTCCCAGTTTCCCAGCTACACCCCCCAACCATTGATTAAGCCATTTCATAGGTCCAGTTTGGCTTCTGCCTGTTGGGTACCTAAAATCAGAAGCTCTTCAGAAATTATTTTATATTAAACTGTCTATATATACTATCCCAATGTGTATACCAACCCTTGAAGTTAAGCTTGCGGCAGACAGTAGTGGAGAGCCCATTACCGTAATTCTCAAGTAGCATGTTGAGGAAAGTGAGCGCATTGATCTATGAAGACAAATTCAAGAGGGTGGCAACAGCTCCTGTATAGGTAAAGTATTGAGATGTTGGGATATGAATTTGAAGATGGAATTGCATCACTAGTATATAATACTAATAAACTGTTAATTAACACTGGTGAGGTAAAGTTTTAATTAATTATTTGCTTTAAAACAAATCAACAGCAGTACTTTCTACATGGGGAGCTCCTATGCGCTATATTGTTTTTGAGGAATACGGTCTCATGCTAATTAAAATAACCCAACTTACTTTGAGGTTAAAACCAAAAGTACTTCTTTTTAAGGCAATTACGGTTGGCAGTTATTTCGATTTGATTATTAGCATTTTTATTAACTACAGCTACTTCTGAAAAATAATGGTTTTGATGATTAATGATTACATATGTGATGAATATTGTTGTAGTTGTAATTATCAGGAAAAAAAACAAGTGTGCTTTTTAGGGTAATTGCTATAAGCAGATTATTTTGTCTAGATGGAGAACAAATATTAGCCTGCGCAAGTGGGAATGATTAATGCAGAGCAGCACTTTGCAAGATATTTGGGTGCATATGCAGACTGGAATTCTGCATATATAATGCACTTTTCAAGATTCAAATGAACAAGCCTGCCAAATGACAGATTTGCTTCTAGGGTGCACATGCAGTGCCATTGAAATATTGCACTGCTGCTTGTCTGTCATAAACCTACAGTATCCATTAACCACAGGTAGTTTGAGTCTATGCTGTCACCTGTTAAGCAGTGATGCACATTAGGATTCATATAACTCCATGTGCTGTGGGATTTATCAGCAATTTTGTAAATATGGCCCTAGCCATTTGATCCCCTTGGAAGCTTGATGCACAAATAGAGCGCATCAAAGCTATCCTGCAGGACAGTAGCTATTCTGAATCGGATCATTATTCATTGTGTATCATGCAAACTCACAAATGGGCCAAAGGCCATCATTTTTGGATCTGAAAAGTGCCCGGTCTACCTCAAATTACCCTAGAAAGGCAAAGTATCTCAAAAATATGAACAACGGATTGAGCAAGCTGTTTCATGCTGCCACTATGCAGTGGTTATGTGAGTGGTATTTACCACTAACAGAATGCTGCCATCAGCCCAAAAAGATATTTTGTCTACCACACAATTGAGCAACGTCATGTATGAAGTTTAGTGCTGGTGCAATGCCAGGTACATGGGCCTTACATTCCAATGATTGGCTGATTCAATCAAACAGCATTTTCCTTTGATTGTTCGTAATAAACATAGTGCAGACTGTTCTCGACTAGTCCGCGCTTACAAAACCCAAATAAAACATACACTGTTAGATGTGATTGCCCAATTGGGCAGCACTTGGTAAACAATTCTGAGTGTGCTGATAGCTCTACTAACAACCAAGTTAAGATAATTAGTCAAGTACGTAACTCATTTACGCTTGCTAGAAGTGACATGCATTCATAGGCAGGCACCCATTTTCTGCAAACAAAAGGAATATTTTCAAGCCATGCGCCTTTTTTGAATTACCCTGAAGCTTGGGGAGCCTATTGTTCCCTGTTGCTTTCTCTATGGCAATGTCTTGGCCAATCAGAGTTGACTTGCCAACCAATCAGCACCCTTTTCTCCTGTAGTATAAATTGTTATGTTCATTTGAAATTTGTCATTCTTGCATTTGTCCTGATGAGTGCAAGACAAAGATCTTCGGCAACTTGCCTCTCTTTTCAGCAGTATACCAGTTATATTCCTCTACAGGCCCTTGCAGTTTATTTTGGGCATTTGCTTTTATCCCAAGGTCTTTCTTTGATTTTTAAAATATTTATTTTTATACATTTGTCTACTATCTTCTCCTCCTTTGTGTTCCTTTATCCTACCTTAACCTAAACCACTGAATCATTTAAATCCAATTTTAAAATTAACTTTCCACTTTTTTGAGGCAACCACTTAATTTTCACACTTCAAAATCTATCTTGAAAAGTGCTACCTTATTTTCGCCATTTCAACCCTCTGGGCTTTAAATTCTGCTTTTTTTAAAGCATGCTGTTGTATATGCATTCATTTGTTTTTCTATCTCTTGTTCCTACTCATTTGTTTTTCTATCTCTTACTCCTACTCTTGCCTCACATTCATTACAGTATTTCATATATTTGCAGCCACTTCTGCTTCAAAATGTTCCCGTTTTCTCAGTTTTCTATCATCTGTGAATTGCTACAGGATATTTGATTAAGAATGACTTTTAGTTACTAATTTAATATGCTTTGTAAATAAACATCACATGAGGATTTACCACTCTAAAGAACTTTCTCCATAGAGGAGTGCCTTCCTGTTTGAGAATCAGGTCTGGTCTGGTCAGATATATTTCATTAGAAATCACCAAAATGTGGTATGATTCTGAGATTCTACTTATTAGTGTATCGCGGCAGTTCAGGAGTTAGGAACCCACAGCAGAGAGTAGAACACTCTGCACAGAGAGTGGAAGTAAGTTATAAGGGCAGGCTAACTTCAGAATACTGTCAGGACCCAGATTACTGAATGGTTACTGAGTGACACTGACCCAGTTAGGTTAAATTGTCTGTCCATCCCCATGGTTGGAGAGCCCTAACAAGGAAGGGAAATAATGGGACAAGAATAAAAAAAAGAGAGAAATATCTTCAAATTCTAAACATTACCAATGATCTAGGTTCATGTTAAAGCTCACTTTTTTTTTAGTTTTTCAGTGGTTAGTTAAATAATTTGTATATCTTCATGCTTTTATTAATTTCTCCATTTAAGTATTGATTACTTGGTTACTGACAATCTTGAACATTTTTTTCAGGCAACTTCTGAAAATCAGACAAAGTATTATGTCTCTTATCGGAGAGGCGCGTTTGTTCAGATGAAATTACCCAAATATGCCCTACCGAAGGTAACTGCTTTAAGCAGATTAAACTCTTTATGAAAATTGCAATAATATTTATTGGACATATATATTGAAAGTCTTGCATATAGAGCACATGTTCACCTGTCATATTTTGTTAATTACACACCTAAAGTTATATAAAAATTCTCTATCTCCATGAGCAATGCCACAGAAGATTTGTTGGTATATTTTACTGTTTAATACTCAACCATTTGCAACAGTAAAAAGGATAAGAAGACTGATGTGGATTCACTGTTGTGCATCCTCAACCAGCAATACTTAGTCAGTGCATATAACTAGAGTTAGTGTTACAGTAATATGAGAATGGGTGTTATTTCTTAATATTTTGGGGAATATTGTGTTATTCCAAAAAGAAGGCTGGATGTGTGTATGATTTAATTAAGCAGGGCAGAGTTTGATAGGAGTCGGGCTGTCTGGGGGTTTGGAAACATGAAAAGGATAGAGGTGTTAAGTTTGAGGCACAAGTAAATAGGTTAGATCTAACATTTGCATTTTTAGATAAGTTGAGAATTTGTTTGAATATCAAAGGGGAGTCAGAGGTAAAAAGAAAAATGTTTGCATCTTGCAGGCGTTCATAGGTAAACAAGTAGTGGGGATATGATATTTAATTGATCCAAAAGTAAAGACAAGATGGAAACATGAAACATCTTATATTTGGAAGGGTTTGAGTTTCAAAGAGGTGTGAGAACAATGGAACTGAGATGAAAGGGAAAAGAGGTATATTAGAGTGACTGTGGGTAGCTGGTTTTAGCTGTTGAGCTAGGTAGCTGTTGAACTGGAGATGGCTGGAGATAGCTGGAGCTGTTTGAGCTGTCGAGATAACTGGAGCTTTGGGCTGAGAGAGGATGCAGTTTGAATCACCCATCCCATCAAGCCAGAAAAGTCTTGGGCTGCAGCAAGCAGTTTAATCTGAAGTGGTTTCCACCGCAGAGTGCAAGAGGGTAAAGGTCATGTGGTACACCTTTATTGAAGCTACAGCACTTGCCTTGTGTAATATTACTGGATTTCATAGTTAACATCTATAAATGTGTGTTGCCTGGAAGGTGTTTATTTGTGGGTTTGGCCAAGTAAAGTGTTTTTGGTGGAATGTTTTATAAGGCTAAGCATAATTATGTAACTGTAATCTTGTGTGCTTAAGTTTTCTTTTTTTTTGTCAATAAAATGTCGTCGTCAGTACATCGTCTTCTCAGTTTCAGAATACAAAAAAAAGGTCATGACCCATAAGCCAAGTTTCCCTCAGATTTGGTTTTTGCAGAGGTCATAACAGTAAGCATGTTTTCATTGGTGGCTAGGGAATTTTAGCCTGGTACACTAGAAATTTGGAGAAAAAAGACTTTTATTGGAAAACAGTATACAAATAGAAAACACATTTCTTTTGGCTGTTCAGTGAGTCAACCAGCAGCAAAAATATAGCCAAGCTGTTCCTGCTTGGTTTTATTGTCTGATATTTACGTTACACACGCTTTGAAGATTCTTTACTGAAAATAGAGAGATGTTGCTGAGCATTTTGTCTTGCACTCATCAGGACAAATGCAATAAAGCCAAATTTCAAACGATCAGAATAATTTATACTATGGGAGAAAAGCATGCTGATTGGTCGGCAAGTCAACTCTGATTGGCTGAGGTGTTGTCATGGAAAAAAACAATGGACATCCCAAGCTTTCGGGCGAATCAAAAAAATGCAAGTTTCTTGATTTGTGGAGAATGGGTCCATGTGTGTGAATGTCACTTGTAACAAGCGTAAATGAACATGTCACGAGCTTGACTGAGCTGGTTGAGTACAGTCTGTATTCTGCCTATCACAAACAACCATAGGAATATGCTGTTTGATCAGCCAATTGCTGGGATGTACAGCCTTACATACCTGGCGTCACATCAGCAGTGAAATTCATACATGATGTTGCTCAATTGTGTGGTAGGCAGAATGTCTTTTTGGACTGACAGCAGCATCCTTTTAGTGGAAAATCACTGCACAATAGCAGTGTGAAATGGCTTGCTTAACCTATTGTTCAATTTTTTAAAGATAATTTGCCTTTCCAGGGCACTTTTCAGGTCTGAAAATAGTGACCTTTGGCCCATTACAAGTTTTGCACGATACACTGAACAATGATCTGATCAGGATAGCCGTTGTCCTGCAGTCAGTCTGCACATGCAAAACCCAAAGCAAAACGTCTACTATTAGATGTGATTCCGTGATTGGGCAGCACTTGCTAGACAATCCTTAGTTTGCTCATAGATACACTAGCAATCAATGTAAGATAATCAGTCGAGCTCATAATGTGGCTCATTTGCGCTTGCTAGGAGTAACATATGTTCATTTGCAGAGACTCATTCTCTGCAAACAAAAGGAATATTTTCAAGCCTTGCCCTTTTTTTTAATTACCCAGGAGCTCAGGGAGCCTGTAGTTCCCTGTTACTTTCTCCCTGGCAACATCTCGGTCAATCAAAGTCAACTTGCCGACCAATCAGCATCTTTTTCTCCTGTAGTATAAACTGGTGTGATCGTTTGAAATTTGGCACTCTTGCATTTGTTCTGATGAGTGCAAGATGAAAAGCTTCAGCTGCATGTCTCTTTTCAGTGATATTCATGCCCTGAACTACCAAGCGACTGTTTGAAGATTTAATTTTTCCAAATTACATGGCGAAAGTTACATTTTCTACTTTTTATTAAGCCCCCGCCACCCCAACCTTTGTCAACTTCTGCACCTGAGAAATAGGTGACCAGCAGAGGAAAATCAGGTGGGGAACTTGGACAACATTTGCCCACCTGATTGATTTCTCAGGCATGGATTTAAATGGGTTCCAAGGTCTCCTGCCCAAAATAGGTGAGAGACTGAATACTGATGAAAATTGGAATCCTGCAGTCGTACACATTTGGAATTTACATGGTGAAAGGGTGAAATATAGGAAATGAATGCTGGTCCCATTTCTTCCAGGCTTTGAGCTGTTTAGTCGTCAGTTCTTAAAGGGACCTCTTGAGACTGATCAGAAAGAGTAAGCTTTTGCTTCCTTATTATTTTTTGTGGAGGCAGAAGGAATATTCATGCCAATTTTTTCTCTACCCATTCCAATCTTGTATATCTCTACAAGATCAACTCTCAGGCAACTCTATTGTAGCAGAAAAGCTAAAGTTTCTCCAGTCTTTCCTCAGACCTCAGTCCTTCTATACTGGGATCAGCTTTGTAACTCATCTGTCAACTCCTCCAGTGCATCAACCTTTCTCTTGTTTCTTGCTGACCAGAACTAGACCCTGTACTCTTTATGCTGTCTGATTAGTTTGGGCATTCACTTCACGACTTATAATTTACTGTTTTGGCTATGTCGTTCAGTATTCTGGTGGCTTTGTTGATTGTTGCTCTGCATTGGTTGTACAAGTTTAAGGTCGGGTTATCACACTCCTAAATCTCTTTCAGTTCTACTTCTTGGTTATTTCAATGCCATTGATGGAGTAACACTTTATGCTGCTCTGCATTAAATTATGGCTGTCGTTGTTGTTTCCACTTATACATCTTTTCCAACTCAATTCTGTGATTTCTAAGCTGTAACTTTTGATTCCTCAGTCCCTCCTACTTAAGTATCATCTGCAAATTTGATGAATTTACATCGAATTGCTAAATCGAGATCAGAAGTGGTAATGGTCCCAGAACTGACCCCTCTCAAACTTTGTATTCTGACCTGGTGGTGTATAGTTTATGCCTTGTGTTGAATTTTTTTTTGCATTAAAGATGCCTAACCAGATAGAAAGTACAAAATAAACTATCCCCCACTGGTTCTCTCACATGTACCTGACATTTTAATTTCTAAATACTCCATGCCCCTGATTGAATATTAATTTCCAAACTCTGAGTTAAGCCATTTTTCTGACATTCCCATCATATTGTTGTTCCCTACTGCTGAAATAGCCTCCAGTCCAGGCAGCGTATGTCTAATGCTTCTAATATACACATATATGCATCTTGTTACAGATTTTTCCCCCTCTCACATCTCACAGTGTCTGCCCTTTCTTGGTACCCTCCAAAGTCTCTTTGAGCTGCTCAGTTTAGGTTTAGCCTGTCTTTCCTGTATCAATCTTTTTTTTATCTGGAAGGATTCCCAGTCCCACCAATGGGCCTAAATGAATTGTCTTGGTACCGCCTGTACCACTTCAAACTTTTAGAGTTTCTAACCTAGTGATGATTGATGTCAGCATGTGAATCAGCTATCTTGATGGTGTTAGCAAAAGTGTTAGTGATTTGTGGTTGAAGAAGCTAATCTACCCTGGACAGTTAACTAATTTCTAAAGCAAAAGCAAAATAGTGCAGATGTTGGAAATCAAGGAAAAAACAGAAAATGCTGGAAGCATTAGGTCAGGCAGCATCTGTGGAGAGGGAAACAGGGTTAATGTTTTGGTAAATTAATCTGTTTTTATTTCAGTGAATTACTTTAACATTTTTAAAAATCAAAACTGTTGGAGGTTTGAACTAGGGTTGATGTCTAGTAGCGGGTTACTTATCTGCTCTCTTCAGCTGAGAATTATGAATGATTGAAAGAGAAAGAAAACCAATATTTAAAATTCCGACAAAAATTGGGATGAAGTATGTAAATAGTGTGGTACAATGACTATTTCGTTCTAAAGAGAAAGCTGCTGTTTAAGTTGTCAGTCGAGCATTGATGTCACTGCCAGTCAACGTGCTACTGGCTTTCATTGACATTTAGTGTTGCACACCTCAAATCTGACAGAAGTGAAAACTTTGAATTGCATTTTCATTTGACATCAGAAGAACCTGAACAGATAGGAAATCATTGACGAGGGCTGCTTGCCTCTGCTGAAGGGAATTAAGGTGCACTTGGTGTTACAAATGCTTAACTCACAAGATTTTAGACATTTTTGTTAGAATTTTAATTGTCCCAATAATGGGCTTAATATAAGCGCATCTCTAAAACTTTTCACCCTTTGAAGGCTTAATTCGTGTTGGTACAACCCTGGGCTAGAAAGATGCCGAGATCAAACAGGGCCCCCATACACAGCTATTCAGAATGATATATTTTCAGAATAATATATTAAGCAAGGTAAAACATAGGAGTTCCCAAAGTCATGATGGGAGTGTTAGCGTACTTTGAGAAGCAAAATGACCAGCCCTCCTTCCTAGTTTTACAAAATCTTCTTCTGACCCCCTACTTGTATGTGTATGTATGGGGATATTGAACAAAGATAAGATTAAAGTCAGCTATGTTGCTCCCCACAATAAAATAATGAGTTGACTCCTAAAGAATGGCAATTCTAGAACAATGCTTTTATCACATGTGGAATTGAACCCCAGGATTAGATGCCATCTGCAGACAATACTTTACCATCTATAGAGTAAGAGGGGAGAAAAATTGAGTGGGAAAGTAAAATTAAAATTCTATCAAATCATTACTGAACTCATAAGTACATATGCGGCCTTCTCTATCTGAGTTATTGGTACAAAATATCCCGAATACAGCTTTTGGGTTGTGTTGTTTTTCAGGTGCAATTAATCAATGAAGCCTAATCAAAGAAAGTTGATCAAAAAAGCAAGTAAATTATCTTTTAGGAAAGCATTTGCTTTTAAATAATACACATCTATCAGTCTGGAAATTGCTTTTTAACTCTCTCACAGGGAATTATTCAAAGCTCTTTAATACATTTATGTTACAAGAAAAAGATTTAAAACCATACTAAGAAAACTTCAAGCTGCAGTCTTTAAAAGAAGGCCACCTTTGTAGTTCGAACAGAAGTTTTATCCATGGAGCCTCAAAGCATTAAAGGGCAACCTTTGCACAGTAGTTTACTTAATGTTTTGAATGATTAAACATTTAAAAGGCAGGCACTAAATCACTGTCACAGTGCTGATCAGAATTTCCTTCCCTTTAGATTGACTGAGCTCTGAGATGGGGGTCACAGGTTAAATCACAAATTAATGGATATATTTGTTTGAAATGTGATAGCTTAGCTTTGATACAGTGACGCTGATTGCCACAGATCTTGTATGATCATCAGTCACTGTATCCCATTGGCCGCTGACAGAGACACGAAAACATTTTATGCTTAACTAACTCCCCTTGCATTAAGGACCAATCAGGCAACCACCAACTTCGGAAAATGGAATCTTAATGGCACATTAGCCATGCTTAGCTGGAAGGCCAAATGGCAAATAGCATTGCGTAACTTCTATACTCTAGGGGTCTGCAAGGTACATACATGAATCATTCTACACACACTCCAGCAACTTTGGACCATTTTGATTTTATATTATTTCATATTTTTTTTTGAAAAGACGTTTGCATAATTTTGTGTTAAGTTTAACCTGACGTTAACCGTATTGTGTAAGAAGACTATTGCTCCTTTTGTTAATGAGTACATTTTAAGGAAGCAGTCCCAAAACCTTAAAGATATAAATGCTTAACGCCATTCATTTACTGTATCAGTGATTTATAAATGTTTTTGATTTTGGAAGTTCTGATGGATGACTCTTTTGGACACATTCAGCATCCTAGGTCAGATTCAGAATGGGGCTTTTTGTTACGATAGAATGAAGAGCCTCTGTCCTTCCCCTATTTTGAAATGTGCTAGTGAAAGTTTGTTTTATATTGTAACCTGTGAGAGTTGTGGATTTTATTTTCTCCCTGTTTGGTTCTCTCCACTCCTGACTCTTGCTAGGATGCAATTCCTTGTGCACAGACCATCCTTTGGTAGCTTTTGCTGTGTGAGCTTGGTCACAGGTTATTCAAGCTAGCTCTAAGTTGGGCCTCAGGCCTCACTTAAATAATCAGGACGAACTGCAAGAACTTGTTGCAGCTCCACAGGCAGCTTCCTGATTAGTGTTCCCCATTTTGGACTGCCTGCCTCTTTATTTTCAGGCGATCTTTGGCGAAAAACAGGCATCGCATTTATCAATTTCTGTCCATATTTTGTACCATTGGAAACCGTATGTAAGGGATCAACAGCCATGGTGACGCAAAGTCTCCTGTGACTGAACTTCTGCGGAGTGGCAATCACAGACTGCCACTCTGCTCCTACTTTTTTACCTTGAAATCCTTCCAATCCTTCCTTGTCTGACCTTCCGACTCAAGGCCGGAAGAGAACTATGCAGGGCAGCTCTTTCCCAGGGCCTTCTGTCGAGGGCTTCAGAGTCGGACGCAAGGAGGCCACACCTTTTTTATGGTACCAGCTACAGTAAATCAGGGTTTAAAGGTTCAGCCACTTTCAAGCCAGGGAAAAGGTAGGTTTGTAAAGTAACTGGTTAGAATTTTGGGGAATAGGGTTGTGGTCGGGCACTCAGTGGTGGTTGGGGGGAGGGCAGGCAGCAGAGGGGAAGGTCAGGACATGCCTGGTGGGGTAGTCCCTTGGGGGGATGGGGGAGTTCCACGGGAGTGGTGGGGTAGTCGGTGAGGGGAATGGGGAATCTCTGCGGTTTGAGGGGGGGAGGTGGAGAGTCCTGTGGGTGGGGGAGTCTGTTGGGGGGTGGGGGGGTGGGGGGTGGTTAGTAGCTGTGGTGGTGGAGGAGTCCTGTGGGGGTGTTGGGGTGTGTATCGGGGGAGTCTCCTGGGGGTTCAGGGGCGGTGGGGTGTGTATTGAGGGTGTCCCCTGGGGGTTCAGGGGTGTAGGGGGTGTCCCTTGGGGGTTCGAGAGTGGTGGGGTGTGTATCGGGGTTGTGGGGGTGTCACCGGGGGGTTCAGGGGTGTGGGTGATGTCCCCTGGGAGTTCGGGAGTGTGGGTCTGTACATAGTTAACCAGAAATTAGAAAGTGGTTTTAATTCTTCTAACTTCTTCTGGGTAACTATTGAAGTAAGACAGTTGGAACCATCTGAAGTTTGCGATTTAAATCGCATTGCCGGATGGTTCGCAGTGCAGGGCAATTGCCATGCCAGCCTTACCTGGGAATGTTCAGGACAGGATGGGGATCCCCATTGCATCTTTGGGGTTCCCCGCCAGTTACGCTGCCCTGGAGCTCAGAGGTTACAGCCCCTTGTCACCAGAAAACCATCAACTCAGAACTGACGAGTTACCTGGAAAATGACTCCACAAGGGATGAATTTTTCTATGGTGCGTACACTGATGGTCTAGGGTGTAAATCGCCTTATTAGCGTTTGGCAGGTACATTGGGGTAGATCATGACTTTGTGCAATAGTGTAAAATGTCAACTGTCTATTTTACATTCTCTCGATTCATATTTCCATTTCCCTGAACGGAAATAAAAATTTGGAAAGATGTAAAATGGGTTTGATGATTCACAATCTCTCATTTTGCCCTATCAAGCAAAGTCAAGATCTATCCCATTGCAACACACAAACAAAAATAGCTGGAAAAACCCAGCAGGTCCAACATTTGTGGAGAGGAATACAGTCAACGTTTCGAGTCCTTATGACTCTTCATCAGAAATCTATCCCAATGGATCCTAGACATTTTTTGCTGTTGTCAGAAATTGTTCATCCTTCAATACCAGCAAATAGCTATTTTCAGTCAGATATTCAGTCTGATATTTTTGTGTCAAGATATCTGCGGGTGTTTACATGACATCTAGCCACAACTGAAATGATAGACCCAACCTGGAGTCGGGACATTGACTGACAGCTGTTTCTGAGCCCTTATGAATAGGGGAAATGACCATTGACTAGTTGAAGCCCTTGGTGACTGGTAGTTAGAAACAGAAAACCCTTATCAAATTATATTGGCAGTCATCAGTCAGTTTCAGAGACCAAAGAATATTTGAGTCTTACAACAGGTAAATGCTCTATGTTATTGCTCATCAAATGTATTATAAACATGGATCAACGAAAGAAAGGAGCTTGAAAGGTTCCTTCAAAGAGAACAGTTATTTTCTTGGAACTCTGTGTACAAACATGGGCTGTCATCTTTTGTATAATGGTGCTGATTTTGACCTGTTTCCAAGGCAGCATATTGGTGGAGCAACACTTGATACCAGGTAATGGCAGTCCACTAGAATACTGAACTCTTGATGACAATTGCATTACTCTGGGGAATCCAGGTGCACTCTTTTGGCAGTCATCCTGGGGCTGGGGGATGCTCTCATGAGAATTGGGGCTCAATTGCCCACCCCGCCCCCACCTCAATCGTTGCAAGAGTCAGCTGGCAGCTGATGCACCTAAAAAAAAAAGCCCACCTCGCATCCATAATGCACCGCTGGCAGGCTAAACAGCCTGAGAGTGGGACTTCCACCTCTCAGTAAGTGGAAGTCCTGCCCTTGAGCTGCCAGTCAATCTGATTGGCAGGCAGATCGAGCAGTCCCAGCAGTGCCAGAACTGAGTAGTGGGTGCTGGTGGGACTGCAAGCAGGCCCAGGAAGCACTTTGATGGATCCTGGAGCTAGCTAAGTCCCTTGTCTTTAGGGTGGGTAGGTATTAGGCAGCCTAGGTGGGTGTTGTGGAGGGTGCAAAGGTGGGTTTTGGAGGCCAGGCTGGGAGGAACAAAGTGTGGGGGTGCCCCCGATGTGCAAAAGGCACCTGCTGAATTACATCCTCCCCTTCCTCACTGTCTTTTAACCACTTGTGTTTAAAAAGCTGGCCTGCCCACCTGCCCATGCGAACCATATTATGGCATGGGCAGAGTAATATTTGGGTCATTTGGCTTGGTAATAAGCTTAATTGGCTATTAATTACTTATTTAAAAATGGCAGGTGAGCTGCTGATTTCAGCGGCCGCCCACCGAGCATATTCTGAGGGAGAGCTCTAGGATAGGCAGGCCCCCCCCCTCCAAACCACTTGAAACACCCCTGGTTGGGAGAGCGGGGGGCATAAAATCTAGCCTTTGCAGTTGTGAATTTTCTAGTGGTATTAGTAGAGGTTCAGGAGCAGGTTTGAACAAGCCCCAGGAACATAAAAAGTTAGTGGTTTGTACTGTCTATCTGGTTATGGTGGAAAATGTTTTACTATATATATAACAGGAACAGTCACCAAACAAAACTCTTGCAACAGTTAAATACCAGCTAAACCTCAAGTGGTCTGAGGAGTCCTCAACACTGACTCAGGGCCCCATGAACACTCATGGTTTCAGATCAAAAAAGGCACAGATACCTCCTGCTGATTTTCACCTATTGCCATCTCTTAGCCAGTGAATCAGAACTCCTTCACGTTGAACACTATTTGGAGGCAGCATTGAGGGTAGCAAGGGCACAGAGTGTACTCTGGTGGACTCGTGGTTTGATAGTGCCACCACTGACTGAAGTACATAGCTGTAAGATTTCATTAGTGGCAGGTGGTCAGAGAAAAACTCATGGGGATAACCTACTTGATCTTGTCCTCACCAAGCTGTCTGTTGCTGAAGCATCTGCCCACGACAGTTTTGATAGGAGTGATCACCGCACTGTGAAGGCCAAGAACCATCATCACACTGAAGACACCCTCATTATGTTGTGTGATACTTTAAGAAGGGTAGCAGGGATCATCCAGGAAATTACAGGCCGGTGAGTCTTACGTCAGTGGTAGGGAAATTATTGGAGAAGATTCTTCGTGACAGGATTTACTACCATTTGGAAGCAAATGGGCGTATTAGTGAGAGGCAGCATGGTTTTGTGAAGGGGAGGTCATGTCTCACTAACTTGATTGAGTTTTTCGAGGAAATGACAAAGATGATCGACGATGGAAGGGTAGTAGATGTTATATACATGGATTTCAGTAAGGCCTTTGACAAGGTCCCTCATGGCAGACTGCTACAGAAGGTAATGTCGCACGGGATCAGAGGTGAGCTGGCAAGATGGATACAGAATTGGCTTGGTCATAGAAGACAGAGGGTAGCAGTGAAAGGGTGCTTTTCTGAATAGAGAGCTATGACTAGTGGAGTTCCGCAGGGATCAGTGCTGGGACCTTTGCTGTTTGTAGTATACATAAATGATTTGGAGGAAAATGTAACTGGGCTAATTAGTAAGTTTGCAGATGACACTAAGGTTGGAGGAGTTGCAGACAGTGAAGAGGATTGTTAGAGGATACAACGGGATATAGATCGGTTGGAGACTTGGGCAGAGAAATGGCAGATGGAGTTTAATCCGGACAAATGCGAGGTAATGCATTTTGGAAGGTCTAATACAGGCAGGAATTATACAGTAAATGGCAGAACTCTTAAGTGCATCGACGGGCAGAGGGATCTGGGTGTACAGGTCCACAGGTCACTGAAAGTGGCAACGCAGGTGGATAAGGTAGCCAGGAAGGCATATGGCATGCTTGCCTTCATTGGCAGAGGTATTGAGTATAAAAGCTGGGAAGTCATGCTGCAGCTGTATAGAACCTTGGTTAGGCCACACTTGGAATATTGCGTGCAATTCTGGTTGCCACATTACCAGAAGGATATGGAGGTGTTGGAGAGGGTGCAGAGGAGGTTTACCAGGATGCTGCCTGGTCTGGAGGTTATTAGCTATGAGGAGAGGTTGGAGAAAGTCGGATTGTTCTCACTAGAGCGACGGAGATTGAGGGGCGACTTGATAGAAGTTTACAAAATTATGAGTGGCATGGACAGAGAAGATAGTCAGAAGCTTCTTCCCAGGGTGGAAGAGTCAATTACTAGGGGACATAGATTTAAGGTGAGAGGAGAAAACTATAGAGGAGATGTGCGGGGCAAGTTTTTTACGCAGAGGGTAGTGAGTGTCTGGAATTCGCTGCCAGAGGAGGTGGTGGAAGCAGGTACGATAGTGGTGTTTAAGAGGCAGCTTGACAACTACATGAATAGGATGGGAATAGAGGGATACGGACCCCGGAAGTGCAAAATGTTTTAGTTGACCGGCAATATGATCGGCGCAGGCTTGGAGGGCCGAAGGGCCTGTTCCTGTGCTGTACTTTTCTTTGTTCTTTGTTCTACTACCACTATGTCACGTGGGATAGTTGAAGAGCAGATCTAGAAACTCAAAACCAGTCATTGGCATCCACCCATTTATGTAAGATGATGGAAATGCAGCAAATCCGTTGGGTCTGGGATAGCTTCATATGGTGCACTTTTGCTGATGGCTGAAGAAACCAATCTGAGAGTCAGGGTCTGCCACAAGTGCCACATATGAGGTGGTTATTAGGTTTTGTGGGTTGTTTTTGATGTTGGCCCATTTTCAAGCTCCTGTAGCCATTAATCATTATTGTGGCGCAAGCTGGCTACGGGTGGTGTCACCATTTCTCTCTGTCAACAGCTATTGTCTTAACAGGCATGAAAATAGATGTCTAGGGCTTTCATGTCATGCTTATGAGCATCCTTGAAGTGGAGCTTTGGTTATCCTATTGGTCTTCTGGTTCTGGCTACCTCTCCATATAGAAAATCCTTGGGCATTTATCGATCATCCATCCTGCGAATATCCAAGCCAGCAAAGTTGCCTCTGCTTGATGTGTGCAGCATACTTAAGAGTTCAGCCTTTGAGAGGACTTTCACATTCATGAATTTGTCTTTCCATGAGTCACCCAGAATGCACCACAAACAGCAAATATAAAAATTGTTGAACTTCCATTCTTGATAGCTCTAAGTCTTCCATGTTACACAGTCAATACAACAAGATCCTGAGAACACAGACCTCATAAACTGTAGTATAATGTAGTATGTTGACCAAGTCCCATCAAAGGTTAACTGCACTCATGTGATCTGAGACTTGAGGAGACTAACCCTGGTCAGAAGGTAGTGTAAAGGGGTGTTCTCATAACGGTAGACACGTTAAAGTAAAGTTAGTGTTTTGCAGCCAGCAGTCTTTGAGAATTTATTGAAACTGCTCCAACTCAACAACACAATTATATATGGTAGTGGTGGTAAAAAAGATGTTAATAGAAAAATATCTACCTCTACCAGAGTGCTTCGAGACTGTCCCAGGCCACAATCAGGCTGAAGCATGCCCAAAGTGATATAGGAGATTGACTCGATTTTGCACCGTACCAGGTCTTGAAGAGAAGCCAGACTGTAAGCAGATCAGTACACTTTTCTATGCAATGGGCGACTGTTCGGACAACAATCACCCTGGGGATAAATGAGTGTAAAGCCACACATGCCAAGATTATTGATGCCTCCGAGACATATTTCAATATCCGCAAGAACACCATTGTGGAGCACGCAAAACTCAATGAACATACTCAGAGACACAGGGAAAGCATCAATGCATTTATTGTACCAATTAGCAGAAGACTGAATATGGTAAACTGAATGAGGAGCTATCTTGTGACAGGAAAGTTGTTGGAGTAGTGGATGATGCATTATCAGATAATTTGTTGTCCCAAGATGACTTGATGCTGGTGAAGGCGATTTAATTAAGTAGACAAGCTGAGATCAGGAGGCAAAGCCAAATGCATAATAAGGTTTGGCTGAGAGACCAAAAATCCATTAAAGTGTTGAAACAGCTTCATCCCAGGGAAGACAATGCTTGACTGACAGTTCTTTCTCTCTGATCTATTCTGTCAATTGCACAATGTTTATTTGCACAAGATGAAGCGGTTTCAAATGCTTCTAGTTTCAGCTTTTGGTACTTTAAAGGGTCTGGATGATTGAGTCTTTTATTGGCCTGTAGCGAAAGGAGTTTTTGTTAAGAAAGTTGAACGTTATGAATGACTTTTTTTCTTTATAAAAGTTTTTATACATTCTATTGTCAATATGGAGTTCATTCGCTCGATGCAGTGGGTGAATGGACATACCATAACTTGGCATGGTGGGGTGGGTGGTGGGCATAACTTGACAAAGGGGGATATGGGTGGGTGGGTTCAGGGCAGGATTTGGCATGGGGGCATGGTTAACAGCTTTTGATCTTACCTTTTAAAATATTCCCTCATCAAGACTATGGTTCATGATACCTCTGATGTGCCGTGAGCTGCCAGTCCTTTAAAAGCTGGCCTGACTTTATGAAAATTGCAGAGGACTAGGACATGCCTATCTCCCCATTGGAGCCAGCCAGGTCAGGAGTGCAGGGTGCGGGCTCATGACCTGAATCAACCCACACCCTTAAATGGCATTGTTAAGGGTCGGGAATCCTGGAATCGGACCCCGGCTGCCATTTTCGCTGCCATTTTCACCGCCCCCCCCCACGCAGTATCCCCAACTCCATGAAAATCCAGCCCGAAATGTGTAGTGCCAGAGTTATTGTTCAACCATTGTGAATTTATGGGGTGACAACTATCAAAATGCACTGTTAGCAACAACATAAATCAATAAAAATGATTTCATTGGCACAATAACCAGCTTTAAATTGAAAGAACTGGGTTAATTTTAACTATGATAGTTTTTCTGATTAAAAACGATATTCTGTTACTGCCAAGACCAGAAAATTGAGCAAGATTAAAAATCAATGTGTATCAAATCTGAGTTGTAATTTGTTGCATGGACAGAGTTTCTAGAGGTTTTTTTTTTCATTTTAAATTCAATTTTGAGGCTTTTAGACTTTGATAACATTAGTCCTTAAGGAGAAGTCAACATATAAAGGTCCAATCTACTACTATCCTGATCATGGGCAGAATTTTTAGGATGGCGGACAGGCGTGATCGTTGGGTCCGGGATTGTCCAGGGAATGGTCCGCTGACCGCTGTCGACCTCCGACCATGATTTCATACCGGCTGGCCAATTAACAACCAGCCAGTGTGAAAGGCGTGCTGAGAAACTCAGTGCTGCCGTGGTGGGGGAGGGAGGGCGCTGATGGCAGCGCAGGCGCAGGCAAGTGCTGACAGAAACCTCCCTGAAGGCAGAGAGCTACCTCTGGGAGCTGAAGACATGAAAAGCATTAAGTAACATTTTTAAAATCAGGAATAAAATGTGCAAGCATCACAATCAGTCACCTGAACATATACATGATAAAAATGCTGTCCATAGATTTTTCTTCTTCTTTCATTTAATAACAGAAATCTCATCCCCCCTCCCCCTTGGATGAGATTTCATGAAAAATGCAAAGTCCGCCTGGTCGATTTGCCTGTCCGCCAACCGTAAGGTTGGACAGACCACGAAAAATCGAAGACAATTGTACCTTTAATTATCTTAATTGGTCTCTTAATTGTCAGCGGGTGCACTTCCGACTTTTTCGCATGCCTGCTGACCGAAATATCACGTGAGCACTGGATGGCATCAGGACGCTCGCCTGACGTCATCTCACATGATTTCACGTCCAATTGGGTCAAGCGCGCGCCTGCCTATCAACCTAAAAATTCTACCCCATGTTCTTTCTACCTCT
Source organism: Cetorhinus maximus (assembly GCF_964194155.1). Lineage (NCBI taxonomy): Eukaryota > Metazoa > Chordata > Chondrichthyes > Lamniformes > Cetorhinidae > Cetorhinus > Cetorhinus maximus. Next base: position 69,705,750 of record NC_135879.1, on the reverse strand, counting down.
CCCCATACTGGTAAAATGATTGCTTCCAAACATGACTTGTGTATGTAAAATTGCATTGCATCCTGTGCTGAGTTTGGGAGTATGTTATATCAATGCAAACAATATTTGTATCACTGCACGAATTGCAAAATATTACTGTTCTGGAACTACATTTTAGACATAGTGAAAGCATCTTGTATTAACATTTGGGAAGTGAGCACCTCTCTCTTTAATGCAAAATATTCAGCCATGGCCCAAGAGATTACACTCTTAGTATTGAGCTCTCTTCAGGGAGAAGAAGCATATTATTGAGGGGACATTCATTGGGAAAGTACTGGAAAAAATATTTTGCCCACTTTCATTGTTACACTATTAAGGATCGGGAGACAAGAATGGCATTTAAATTCCCATCTGAAGATTAGTGTTCCTACAAAATGGATTAAAATATAAACTTCTGCGCAGGTCAAGCTTGAACCCACAACATTTTGGCTCAGTGAGAGCTGTGCTACTGAGTCAACTGTGCACAGCCAAGCCCTGAGAGACTCTAAGCCGGACAGATCATTCAAAGATATTTACTTTTCTGTTTGTTACTGATAACAGTCTCAGATGATTGAATAAAATCTATTTTTTTCAAGTGATTTGGTTAGAAAGCTGCTCGTACTTTGTTATTGATAGACGTGTGTAATATTTTTTAATGCATGTGGCCTAAAGTCATCGTTGTTTATCCTCTAGGACATGCAAATCATCAGTACGGATGAGAATCAAGTATTTGTGGCTGTCAAGGAGTGGCATCAGATGGACACCTACAACCTCTACCTGTCGGACCTGAAGGGTGTGTACTTCACTCTCGCTCTAGAGGATGTCAGAAGTACCAAACAGCCAGAAGAAAATGTTGTGATAGATATTCATGAGGTAAATCCTTCTTCAGTACTTCAGACATGGAGGGATGCAATAACATAGATTGAAGGATACTGTGCATATTCAGTGGCATGCTGGAATCCAATATCTTCCTATGTTAATGACCTAGAGAGCATTGGCTATCTTCAAAAGCAATGACAATTGCTGCTTGCACAAAATGGAGTGAAACTACTCCATAAGCTTCACAACCTATGCTGTACCTACCCTGGAGTCATCTCAAAGTTTGAATTTAATCTTTTGATTCAGATAATGGGTGTAAGATATAACAGTCTATGTTGTCATTTGAATCTCTCAAGTGAATATGAGTAAACGATAAGTTCTCAATTTAGAGGCGCAGGCTGCCTGGTCAACCAAAAGATCCTTCCATTGCCATTGATCAGTGTGCAGAAATCACGGTGTGTTGCATGGAAAGAGCTAGAAAGAAACCATCGTTCCATCATTTTATTATTTCTATATGATGGTTGTAATGTGCGCTTTACAGATTAATTACAGAGGATGGAGGGTACACTGGGAGGTATATGACGAATTAGTGTTCTGCGTAGGGGAGTTCCCTGAATAAGGTCAAAGTGGTGGGATCACCTTTAAGTTTGGAGTCCAATCAAACAAAGAATCTCTATCATAATATTTGCATCACATAGATCATTAAAAAGGTAAAATCTCGCCTTCGGTTGTAATCTTCAACCTGAATTTCTTTGAACTTTCTGCCATTGCTCTCACTGTAAGTGGTGGTGGTGTAGTTGTAACGTTGCTGGATGAGTAATCCAGAGGCCCAGGCTAATGCTCTGGGCAATTGGTTCAAATCTCACCATAGCAGCTGGTAGAATTTAAATTCTATTAATAAATCTGGAATTAACAGCTTTGTCGATTGTTGTCAAAGCCCATCTGGTTCACTAATGCCCTTTAGGGAACAAAATCTGGCATCTTTACCTGGTCTGGCTTACGTGTGACTCCACACGCACTGCAATATGGTTGACTCTTAAATGCCCTAGCAACCACACAGTTGTATCAAACATCTACGAAGTCTAAAAAAAAGGAATGAACCCAGACGGATCTCTCAGCATCAACCTAGGCACCAGAAACGACAATGGCACATCCAGCCTATTAACCCTGCAAAGTCCTCCTTAGCAACAACTGGGTGTCCTCAACATTGACTCCGGACACTATGAAGTCTCATAGCACCAGGTCAAACATGGGCAAGGAAACCTCCTGCTGGTTACCACCCCCACTAAAACTGATGAATCAGTACTCCTCCATGTTGAACACCACTTGGAAGAAGTGCTAAGGGTGGCAAGGGCACAGAGTGTACTCTGGGTGAGGGACTTCAATGTCTGTCACCAAGAATGGCTTGGTAGCACCAATAATAACCGAACTGGCCGAATCCTAAAGGGCATAGCTGCTAGACTGGGTCTGCAGCAGGTGGTGAGGGAATCAACAAGAGAGAAAACCTACTTGACCTCATCCCCACCTATCTACCTGTCGCAGTTGTATCTGTCCATTACAGTATTTGTAGGAGTGATCATCGTGCAGTCCTCATGGAGACAAAGTCTCATCTTCACATTGAGGATAACCTCCATCATGTTGTATGGCACTGCCAGCATGCTGAATGGGATAGTTTTAGAACAGATCTAGAAACTCAAAACTGGGCATTCATGAGGCACTGTGGGCCATCAGCAGCAGCAGATTTGTATTCAACCACAATCTGTAACCTCATGGCCCAGCATACCCCTACTGTACCATTACTATTGAGTTGGGGGATCGACCCATGGTTCAATGGAGAGTGCAGGAAGGCATGCCAGGAGCAGCACCAGGCAAGTTACATTTGTGCCACACAAGTGCCAGGCAATGGCTATCTCCAACAAGAGAGAACCCAGCCATCTCCCTTGACATCCAATGGCATTACCATTGCTGAATCCCCCACTATCAACAACCTGGAGGTTACCATTGACCTGAAAATGAATTGGAGCAGCCATTTAAGAGCAGATCAGAGGCTATGAATTCTGTGGAGAGTAACACACCTCCTGACTCTGCAAAGCTTGTCCACCATCTACAAGGCACAAGTCAGAAGTGTGATGGAATACTCATCAATTGCCTGAATGAGTGCAGCTCCAACACTCAAGCAGCCTGACAACACCCAGGACAAAGCAGCCTGCTTGATTGGCACCCCATCCACATTAAACTTTCAATCCCGCCACCACCGCTGCGCAGTGGCAGCAGTGTGTATAATCTATTAGATGCACTGTAGCAACTCACCAATGCTCCTTCGGCAGCACCTGCCAAACCCGTGACCTCGAAGGACACCTAGAAGGACAAGGGCAGCAGATGCATGGGAACACCACCACCTGGAAGTACCCCTCCAAGCCTCACAGACTCCTGACTTGAAACTATGTTGCTGTTCCTTCACTGTCGCTGGGTTAAAATCCTGGAACTCCCTTCCTAACAGCACTGTGGGTGTACCCACACCATATGGACTGCAGCGGTTCAAGAAGGCGGCTCACCACCACCTTCTCAAGGACAATTAGGAATGGGCAATAAATGCTGGCCTGGCCTGCGATGCCCACATCCCATGAAAGAATAAAACAAAGTGCAACTGAAGTCCTACTTGTGCATATAAACCAGACTTCCAGTGAAATTAGGCAACACAGCAGCAGAAAGTCCAAAGAAATTCAGAACTTATGATCATGTAACTGATTCTATGCTTGTGTGAGAATAAATTGTTAATTATTTCTTTGTAAACACAATAATCCATCCCTTTTATGAACATGTATCAATGGCACTAATGAAAACCCTTTAAAAAAAACTCGGTCTCACTGCCAAAGCTAATGGTGGGAAATGTGCCAAGATGAAAATCAGTAAGTAAAAGATTTAAAACTTAAGCAAGGTAGAATAGCATAGTGCAGTTACAAAGAATAAAATTAAATTTAATGAATACAAATTAAATAGAAAAAGAAAATGAGAAAATTGGGAAACAGAATGAATATCTTCTTCCAAGCTATGATTGTGTTTTATCTGCTTTTTCAGTAGTTTTGGGTTCATCCAATAATTAAACTAATTCTGATGTTTAAGCATTTTTATTCCTGCAATATTGGTGTGGTTTTTCACCCTGAGTGCATGAACTAAAAATAAATAATACTAAGCAGCCCAGGGAGACTGACATTTCCCTGGAACTGACAGAAAATTAAAGGCTGAAAACACCCTTGTGTTCTTATGGCACAGAAAAGATAACAAAAAAGACAGAATGGTATTTATGTAAATGAATGCAAATACCATAGTAGAACTATTTACTGAAGAAAGAAATCTATGCCAAAATTGACGGTAAAAAATAAACCCAGGGACCTGACTAAAATGACAGAGTTTTGTGCAGTTGATTAAAGGAATCTGCAGAGGCTCGAGAACTGGTTCTTGTAGTGTTTCTGATAGGTGATATGTGTGGTTATTTTGTCTGGAAATGCTTCAGGAAATATTCTTTTTCTCTCATCAGATTTTCTGCCCTGAGTTTTCTACTCTCCTCTCCTGAAGGTATTGACTTCTTGCTGAGATAGTCCTTCTTCAGAACCTAAACAGTAAATATCGGCAGGCTATTTGACTCTAAGAGCCATTAAACTCCACATTTGTCTCTAAATAGTGCCCAAATATGCATAGCTGCTGTATCAGGGATCAGAATGGTTAATTTTCCCTTCACTTACCCAGGGTGCTGGGCCCATTTGCAATAATCAATTAATTCAACATAGACTAGGATTGAACCTGGGGTTTTCTTAATCTGTGTAAACTGCATGACACAGTGGAACCATCAGAAAGTTGTCAGAAAAGAACTGTGAAGACCTAAGGAATGATCTAATGTTTAAGTAATTTGATGTGACAGGGATTAAATTTTCACAGCTGGAAAAACCAATGCAATGCATCACCAAAAACCATGAACAGTACATTGGAAGTGATGATGTCATTGTCACTTCAAGGAGATTAATTTTTTTGATGATTAGATGTATATATTTTCTTTGAAAGTTGTTGGTATTAAATCAGTTTAACATCGAGACCAGCAGCTATTCCGTGATTCAACCAAGTGGTCAGTAAGCATAGATAGAGCTGGCAGATTATTTGAACATGGGGAGAATCACAACTGAGTCGGATCCTCATTTAATTTAATTAATTTATTTGAATGAACATACCTTCAAGCAGACGGTACTGAATGGTGATCAGAAGCATAAGTCCTGATTGATTTTGTGTCTAAAAGCTATAACAAAAGAAGTAGGTAATTGTCAGCAGTGTGCGTTTTTCAGCACTACACAGGTTTGAGCTTGTGTAGTTATTTTTTTCTATTTGACTCTTCATTTCCTTCTTTTAAAGTGCATTCCTTCTGCTAATCCCCATAAAGCAGCTGAGGCACGTATTGAGGTGTTGGGGCCATGGAGGTGGTGGAGGTTGGGGAGGTGGTGGGGAAGCTAATCTATTGGGCTGGGTTTACAAACCATTAAGGGATTGTGGGAGGTTGGGGAGGCAAAAACTGTGCTTTTAGGCTGGCAGCATTCAAGTTTTACTGGTGACAGGACATCCTAATATTGTCACTCTTTCCACTTGGGTCAGGGTGACCAGCTTTAATGAGCTGGCTCCAAAGATTCTATGCTACTAAATCCTGCTCACTTAATGTGGCAGAAACCTACAATGGATGTAGGATTCAATGAATGCAGGGAGCCCGCTCATAGACAGTCATCTACAGAAGCCCAAACGATAACAGCTACAATATAAAAGTGGTTCAAGGCTTGAGGACTGAGATGAGTCACAGCCAACTTGGAATATGGGCATGAATTGGAATTGTTTAATATTCCAAAGGGATGTTACATCGTGCTAAATTAACATGTGAATCACACATCTGTTTGGAATACTAAACAAGGTAATTGTTTTCAGTGGGAGAGAAAGTACAAAGACAAAACCCTTCTGCGGGCATGTCAACTAATAGGAAAACACCGTGGTTATTTATACAAGGTAGGTAGTTTCATATCAAATACATTGCCAGGTCTGTTACAAAAATATTTCCCCATTTCTGTATTAAGCCGTACAGATCAGGAAAGCCCAGATCCAATCACACAACTGTGTTGTTTCCTGATCTCAGCCAAGATAATACATGGCCAAGCACAATTGGCCTCTGTATCCTGCGTTTAAGATTAGAAAAATCAATGTGATTTCTGACGTGATTGCAATCAAGAAGCACATGCTGGAAAATAAGCGGGTTAGATTTTCCACGCCATCAGAAAGTTGGTAGGATCAATGCAAAGAGGCCTATTCTTGCTCACCACACTGACCCCCATTTCCTTTCACACTGTAATAAACTTGGTTCTGGACAGATTTCTTGTTAGAAACTGTTAACTTTATTTACAGAGCTCCTAATGAAGCTACATGCTTGAACCAAAGCCACAACTAGAAAGCTGCACCCCTAATATAACCTGCGCTTAGGGTTGACTCATCAGTAGAATCACGTGATCCCTAAAACGGTGTGAAAGGTTTCACTTACAATCACTACACACCCTCTCTGCCCCGAAGGAGATGCTACTGGTCAGCCCTTGCTCACCCATTGCATGTAAGTATCAGTAGGAGGGTGGACTGCCATATGGAAAGGGACAGTAGGTCTATAGTGACTTGAATTCAGAGAATGGAGGCAAAGAACCCAGTAGATGCCTCCTCCCTACATGTAGCCCATTTCCCCCATCCCATTCGTATTTCCGTACAGACTTTACTCTCTCTACTGTTGATCTTCAGGACTCTTCAGCCTCTTTAAATAGCCGGGCACCTTTTCTGGCACTGCTTCTTTCAGCACTGCTGCATCTTCGCAGCCGCTGCTAGTGGGAATCCGGTTGGTACCTCACTAATGCATATCCACTAAACCCCCAGAACCAGGGTTAGGGCAGAGGTGGTCAAAAGTCCCTTCTCCATTCCAATGAGAATTCCCTGCCATGTGTGTGTATATCTGTGTCTGTGTCAGGCAGTATCATTATCAGCTGTGGTACCATCCACAGTTTGATAGCCTGTCAGCACCCAAGAGGCTAAATTCACAAGTGAAGAATCCCCCAATCTGGGTTTGGCACCAGAGGGTTAATCCCCTCTGTGGAAATTCACTCCATCTTACTCAGGAAAGGAAGGAGAAAAATGGGAGAAAATCAGAAAAGAAACAAAAATAAAAATCACTCTGGACTGTACAATGTCACAATGCCAGAACACCAGATTACCACTAATTTGTTATTTTGTGAATTTTGTCTATCCCCCTAACCAAACAATTACAAATACTATCTGAAAAATGCAAAAGAACCTATGTTTAAACCAGGACTGTTGGTTATTTAAACGTGAGGCCCAGCTTGTAAACATTGAATCCAAAATTGATTACTTGATAGTCTTGTCAGCTAAGTATCCAATCCATTCAAAAGATTTAAATTTAAAGATGCTGATCAGGTTAATTCTCTTACAGCACATAAGGAGGCCATTCAACCCGTCATGTCTGTGCTGGTCTTCCAAAGGAGCAATTTGCATGGTGCCACTCCATGGCCTTCTCCCTGTAGCTCTACACATTCTTCATTTTCAGATAATGATCTAATTCCCTCTTAACTGTATTGATTGAACCTGACTCCATCACAATCTCAGGCAGTGCATTCCAGATCCTAACCCTTGCTGCATGAAAAAGATTTTCCTCATGTTTCAATTGCTTATTTTGTCAATTGCTTTAAATCTGTGCCCCTTTGTTCTTGACCCTTCCACCTATGGGAACCGTTTTTCCCTATCTCGTCTGTCCAGACCCCTAATAATTTGAATACATCTATCAAATCTCTTCTCAATTTTCTCTTCTCCAAGGTAAACAGTCCCAACCTCTCCAATCTATCTTAACTGAAATGCCCCATACCTGGAACCATTTTTGTGAATCTTTCCTGCACACTCTCTAATGCCTTCATATCATTCCTAAGTATCACACCCAGGACTGGACACAATACTCCAGTTGAGGCCAAACCAGTGTTTTGTACAAGTTTAACATAACCTCCTTGCTTTTGCACTCTATACTCCTGTTAATAAGATCTTGAATACTGTATGCTTTATTAACTGCTCTCTTAGCCTGTCCTGCACCTTCAGTGACTTAAACACATATAAACCCAGGTCTCTCTGCTCCTGCACCTTCTTTAGAATTGTACCCTTTACTTTATATTGTCTCTGTGCGTGGTTCCTGCTAAAATGCGTTACTTCACACTTTGCTGCATTAAATTTCATCAGCCACTTGATCCCCCCCCCCACCCCACCGATTCCAACAACCTGTCTACGTCTGTTTGAAGTTCTACACTATCCTCCTCACAGTTTACAATGCTTCCAAGTTTCATATCATCAGAACATTTTATAATTGTGCCTTGTATAACCAAGGTCTAGGTCATTTAATAGTTCAAGAAGAGCAAGGGTAGTATCACTGACACCTGGGGAACTCCACTACAAACCACATTCCATTCCGAATAAAGATCCAGTATCCACTACTCTGTTTTCTGTCATTCAGCGAATATCATATCCCTGTCGCTACTATCCCTTTTGTTCCATGAGTTATAGCTTTGCTCACAAATCTGTTGTGCGGCAATTTATTAAATGCCTTTTGCAAGTCAATGTACACAATATGAACAGCATTACTCTCATCTATCTCATCAAACCTCATCAAAAAAACTCCAAATTAGTTAAACACCATTGCCCTTAACAAATCCATGCTGGTTTCCTTAAGTATCCTGCATTTGGCCAAGCAACTATTAGTTTTGTCCCAAATTATCATTTCTAGAAGCTTCCCCATCTTTAAGCTTAAATTGACTGGCATGTAGTTGCTGGGCTTATCTTTTTGAACATTTGCAATTCCTTGGCACTAGCACTGAGTTCAAGGAAGACTAGAAAGTTATAGCCAGTACCTCCACAATTTCCACTCTCACTTCCCTCAGTATTCTTGGATGCAACTCATTTGGTCCTGGTGCCTTATCAGCTTAAGGCAGTGTAGGCTCTCCTTCATTATCAATTTTAAACCCTTCAAGTGTCTGAATTCCATCCTTTCACCATGACCTGGGCAACCAGATCTTCCTTGAGTAAGATAGATGCAAAATATTCATGTAATGTCCCCTGCCCTAATGCATAAATCTCCTTTTTGGTCCCTAATCGGCCCTACTCCTCCTTTTACCACTCTTTTACTATTTATTTGCCTACCAGAGACCTTGGGATTCCTCTTGTGTTAGCAGCCTGTCTCTTTTCATTCTCCCTTTACTTCTCTTTTTTTTGCTTCTCTTTTTTTTACTTCCCCTCAGAACCCAGTGTGTTTAGCCTAGTTCTCGGCTGTATTAGCCGCCTGATGACTGTCAAAAGCACACTTTTCTCTTCTTCATAATCTCTTTCATCATCCAGGGAACTCTGAAATTATTTGCCCCACCTTTCCCCTTCATGGGAGTAAAACTTGACTGTGTCTGACCTATCTTCTCTTTAAAGGAAGCTCATTGTTCAGTTATTATTTTACCCACCAACCTTTGATTCTAATTTATCTGCCCAGATCCATTTTTACTTCTTTGAAATTGGCTTTCCCTCAGTTAATTATTCTTACTCTGGATTGTTCCTGGCCCTTTCTCCATAGCTAACCTAAATCTTACATTGCAATGATACTCTCCTCTAAATGTTTCCCCACTGACACTCGATCCACAAGCCCACCTCGTTCCCAAGAACCAGGTCTAGCAGCGCTTCCTTTCTTGTTGGACTGGAAACATATAACTGTAGAAAATTTTCCTGAACACGCTCTAGGAAGTCTTGCCCCTCTCCGTGCTTTTCACTACTACTATCCCAGTCTATATTTGGATGATTAAAGTCCCCCATTATAACTACTCTGTAATTCTTACACCTCTCTGTAATTTCCTTGCAAATTTGTTTTTCTGCATCTTTCCCACTAGTTAGTCGCTTATAGACTACACCGAGCAATATAATTGCACCTTTTTTGTTCCTTAGCTCCAACCAAATTTTGTCCCTGACCCCTCTGGGGTATCCTCTCACTCCAACACTTAAATGTTCTCCTAAATCAATGCTGCCACTCCCCCCCTTTTCTTCTTTCCTACCTTTCCTGAACACCTTGTATCCAGGAATATTTAATACCCGGTCCTGCCCTCCTTTGAGCCATGTCTCTATTTTCGCCACAACATCACATTTCCAGATGGCAATCTGTGCCTTTAATTCACCAATCTTATCTACCACACTCATGTCTTATGTAATTTTAACTTAAAAGTAAAATGCACAAAGGTCTATTCAGCCTTCATGAAAATCCATTCTTGCTTCTTACAAAAGATGATATTAATCTATTCGTATCCTTCACGAGGGAATGCAACCATTTTATTTTATTTTCCTTGTTTGGATCTTGCTTAGTCATAGATGTCCTTTCAACAAGTTTTAATGTTTAAACTTATTGCTACTTGCCTATGTGAGCAGGACAACTTCAAATCTCTTCACAGCTGCTTGTACAGCAAAAACAGGCTTCAGGTCAGGACTCTGGAATAAACATCATCCTTGGGGCCTCGCTGGTTTCAGGAAGCCTTCCCTTACCCTGGGAATGGGAGTTGTGCTCTCCACTGGAGGCACATCCTCTGAGGAGGAAGGGAGGGCCAGAAGTGGGAGGAGGCCAGGAGTCCATGTTCAGCCTCCAGGGGAGCCACCTTTGGGAGGACAGGTGCAGGCACAAGGGGCGCAAGACCAACAGGAAGGGAAAGGCGGAAGGGGCAGCAGAAGATGCCACTATCCTGCTGCCAGAGTTTACAGGCGGCGCAGCAGCTACCTCAATATGTCTGAGGTGCAGTGCCGAAGGAGGCTCCGTCTCTCAAGGGAGACAGTGACCTCCATCTGTCAGATGATAGGCCCTGAGATCTGCGCTAACTGTGTGGGTGGGCACCCCATGCCAGTGGCGTTGAGGGTCACAGCTGCCCTCAACTTCTATGCCTCTGGCTCTTCCCAGGGGTTGGTGGGTGATCTTTGCGGTGTCCCCCAGTCAGCTGCACGCTTATGTCAAGCAGGTGACAGACGCTCTGTTCAGGCGTGCATTGACTTTCATTCACCACTGCCTGGATGAGGCCAGCCAGACAGAGCGAGCCAGAGGCTTCGCAGCGGTTGTTGTGGGTTCCCCTGTGTCCAGGGTGCAACCGACTGCACACGCGTGGCCATCAATGCGCCGGTGGGTGAACTGGGTCCCTTAGTCAACAGGAAGGGATTTCACTCCTTGCACATGCAGATAGTGTGTGATCATAGGATGCAGGTTCTGCAGGTCTGTGCAAGGTATCCAGGCAGCTCCCATATTGCTTACATCCTGAGACACTCCCAGGTGCCGAGCCTCTTCAGTGCTCCGGCCCAGCTGGATGGATGGCTGGTGGGCGACAAGGGCTATCCCCTCAAAAGGTGGCTCATGATGCCCCTCCACCATCCAAGAACAGAGTCCGAGCAGCGGTACAATAGGAGCCACGCCTCCACAAGGGCTGTGGTAGAGAGAACCACCTGTCTTCCAAAGATGCACTTCTGATGCCTGGACTGTTCAGGGGATGCACTGCAATACCCCCCAGATCGTGTGTCACTGATAGTGGTTGCATGCTGTGTTCTCCGCAATCTGGCGCTGGAAAGCGGGGACGCAGTGGAGGAAGAAGATGTAGATGCAGATGCTCTGGCTGCACACGATGACTCCAGTAGTGAGTCCGATGACCAGCACACTCAGGAGAACGCTGAGGGGATAGACACCGACCCGGGCAACCTCCAGCGAGCCAGGGACACCCAGGAGGCTTTAATGCAATGAACCTTCAGCTAGCCCACCACAGATGAACCTCCAACACACGCCAGGGCTGTAGGCTCCACACTCAATACCTGAGAGCAACATCTCCCTGGTTAGGAACATTAACTATGTGCCTTGTCAATAAAACTCAATGACAAACAAGTCACTCATAACATCATGGGTTCCCATCCACCTGCAGAAGTAAGGGATCACCTTGAACCATGCTCACAGATTAAGCATTTAATGAATGTAACAAATAAAACAGAAAAGAGACTTAATTCAAAGGTGTTGAGCTGCACACCAAATTATAATCAACTAATAGCGGGGCAACATAAAACCACCAGTGAGAAGCCCGTGGTGTGCCTAAGATGCTTTAACTTTGTTTTTCAGGTGCTACATCTAGGTGCTCCTCCTTTGCTGGCACTGGCATTCAAGACAGCCTTCTCATTCTGCTGTCCTGTTGGCTTTGATGGGCACACCAGATGAGGGTAGCAGCTCCTCTGCCCCTCTGCCAGTGAGCGGGGCATCCTCTGGCCCGTGGAGCCTTTGATGGCCCCGCCTGGGATGGAGCGGCCAGTCCCATGGCTGGCATTTTCCCAGTCACCGCAGCCTCATCGGATCCCACGGTCACTGGCAGAGGGGCAGAGGAGCTGCTACCCTCATCTGGTGTGCCCTGTGAGGAGCTCGTAGAGACGACAGGCAGCCTTTGCGCCAATGTGAGGTCGCTTCGGACCTCCCTGCTCACCGCTGATGGATGGGCACCTAGCTGGGATACTTGGTGCCCAATCCATCTCCCACACTGACACCGACCAGCTGAGGTCAATGCTGTGTGAGGGCTTGCAGGTCAACAGTGGAATGGTTGCAAGGACAGTGGGTGTGAGTCTACCACATGCAGCGGGTGCAGAACCCAGCTCAGCACAACCCTCTCAGGGTGAACTAGGCGTGGGCAATAAATGCTGAAGGGCACATGCTGTGAATGATTCAATGCAGTAACTAGCTTGAGTTGGGGAGGGGGAGTGCCGGTGTGTAGGGGTGGGGTGGCGGCCGGAGTGTTGGGGGTGGGGGGGCGGCGGCAGAGCATGGTTGCGGGGAGAACCTAACTGCTGTGTTACATGACTCATGCCACCATGGTACTCACTTTTCCCGAGCGCAAAAGGTCATTGAAACGCTTGCAGCACTGAATCCAGGTACGCCGCACCACGTCGTGCGAACTCTCAATCTCTGCCACCTCCTCCCAGGCACGTTTGGCCATGTCTGGGGCAGGGGGGCTCGTCCTCCCGTCCCTCGGAATGAGGACCTCACGCCATGCTGCCAACTCCTCGAGGAGGGCAGCAAGGCACTCGTCCGAGAAGCGAGGGGCACAGTGCCCCGCTGAACTGCCCTCCTGCCTGGCCTGCTCACCAGCAGCACTCTGAGGATTCCTCTTGCTGGCCATGGTTGACAGCCTTTGCAAGGCTGCCTGAGCGCTCTTTAAGCAGGCCACCATATCGCCATTGGACCCGGTGGCCATTGCAGCCTTGCCGCCTCCAGCTCCCTCCCACTGTCCTTGGGAGCAGCGTTTCACGCTGGGTGGGCCTTAAATCTCCCCTAAGGCTCTCTTGACTGTGGGTGGGGGAAGGAAAAGTGAGAGCGAAGCAACTCAGAACAGTTTTCACACCTGTACATGGGAGCAACATTGGAGCTGGGTCCTGAGTGTTTTACCTGACACATCTCGTCAAAGAATGATTTGTGGTGCAGAAGGATTAAAGCAGGGAGAAATCATTTCAAAAGTGAAAGATAAAGATCCAGGACCAGAACTTATTACTCTCATTTAAAAAGAGTAATTATATTGTTGTTTGTGTAATGTATATATGTTTGCATATAAGTATATTTGAATAAAATACTTATAACTATAAAATTTATATTTACGCATAAATGATGCCCTGAAAAATTATTAAAAGGTTAATTATTAAAAGAAATAACCAAGGAAACCAACGTTAGTGTTATTTTTAGCTTGTGCTTTCCGGCTTGGATGAATGACGCTGTATATTGCAATTAGCAAAGCAATCTGTTACTCAAGGGTCTATTACCAATAGGGACAAATTACACAGCAATAGTGCTTGATATGTGCATGTCTTTCATCCATCAGTTCTTAATGCATTTTCACAACTCGGTCTACTCAATCCAATTTCTTAATGACATATCTGGCTTTGTTTTAGGTACTAGCAGTTTTGTTAGAATAAGAGTTAGAATCGGAAAGCTGCTTTGATTATCTTGACTGTATATTAATCAACCTGACATTTTGGCTTTGAGGAAATTTTAAAGCAATAATTCAAACATAGCCCCAATTTGGGAAACCGTATAAATTTGTTTATGCCGTGGTTACTCAATAGTTTTTTCTTCTTCCTTCTCCTGTCTCATTTTTTGCCTTAAAGGTGCAGGGAGTTAAAGGGGTTTTCTTGGCTAATAAAAAAGTGAATAGTAAAGTGAAGACCTACATCACCTACAACAAGGGCCGTGATTGGCAACTATTGACTCCACCTTCCACTGACATGAATGGCAAGCCAACTAACTGTCATCTGGTAAGTGTCTCTCTAAGAAAGCTGTGCTATGTTCTGATGTTCCTGTTTTTAAATGTGAGGTGTGTTTAGGAAAAGAAACTTGCCGGCATATGTGTGGCCTGTGGCCCATGTCCCACGCTATATGACTGATTCTTAACTGCACTCTGAAATGGCCTATCAAGCAATTCAATTGTATAAAACCCTCTGCAATGGTTCAAGAAGGGACAAGAAATGCTGGCCTTGCCAACGACTCTAGGCCCCTCACAATTTTGTACATCTCAATCAAATTTCCCCTCAGCCTCCTCTGTTCCAAGAAAAACAACCCCAGCCTATCGAATCTTTCGTCATAGCTGCAATTTTCCATCCCTGGCACTATCTTCATAAATCTCCTCTGTACCCTCTCTGATGCAATTACATCCTCTCTGTAATGAGGTGACCAGAACTGCACACAGTACTCAAGTTGTGGCCTAACTAATGTTTTATATAGTTCCAGCATAACCTCCCTGCTCTTATATTCTATGCCTCGGGTAATAAATGAAAGGATTCTATATGCCTTCTTAACCACCTTATCAACCTGTTCTGCTACCTTCAGGATCTGTGGACATTCGCTCCAAGTTGTCTCACTTTCTCTACACCTCTCAGTATCCTCCCGTTTATTGTGTAATCCTTTGCCTTATTTGACCTCCTCAAATGCATCACCTCACTCTTCTCTGGGTTGAATTCCGTTTGCCACTTTTCTGCCCAGCTGAACATTCTGTGAGACATTTTAATCTTCATATCGATTGGGCAAATAAAATTAGCAAAAGTAGCTTGGAGGGTGAATTCATGGAATGCATTTGAGACGGTTTCCTAGAAAAATATGTTGTGGAACCAACCAGAGAGGAGGCTATTTTCGATCTTGTTTTGTGTAATGAGACAGGGTTAATTAGTAATCTCGCAGCAAGGAATGTTCAGGGAGAGTTTCATCATGATATGAAAGAATTTCACGTTGAGTTTGTGAGTGACATACATAAGTTTGAAACTAGAGTATTGAGCTTAAATAAAACCATTTGCATATATTTGAGGGGCAAATTGGCTAAGATAGATTGGGAAATTAAATTTAAAAGTTTGGCAGTAGATGAATAATGGCAAACATTTGAAGAAATATTTCATAATTCCCAAGGAATCTCCAGTCCATTAAGAAATAAAGACTACACAGGAAAAGGGATCCATCTGTGGCTAACTGAAGAGGTTAAAGAGAGTATTAGATTAAAACAAAGAGATTAGCAATATTGTCAAGAACAGCAGGAAGCCTGAAGATTTGGGAGAGTTTAGATATGAGCAAAGGATGGCCAAAAGGTGATAAAGAGGGAGAAATTAGAATATGAGAGTAACCTAGCCAAAAACATAAAAACAACTTGTGAGCGCTTCTACAAATATGTAAAAAGCAAGAGAGTAGCGAAAGTAAATCTGGATTCCTTAGAGGCTGAGACAGGAGAGATTATATTGGGAAATAGGCAAATGGCAGAAATGTGTCTGTCTTCACAGTAGAAGATACAGTATAAAACTCAAAAATAGTGGGAAAACAAGGGTTTAATGAGAGTAAGGAACTTAAACTAATTAGTATTAGTAAAGAAAATTTACTGAACAATTTAATGGACTGAAAGTCATCAAATCCCCTAACCCTGATGGCCTACACCCCAGGGTTCTAAAAATGATAGCTGTAGAGATAGTGGATGCACTGATTATGATCTTCCAAAATTCCCTAGGCTCTGGAATATGGTCCCTGTGGATTGGAAGGTAGCAAATGTAGCACTGCTATTCAAGAAAATGTTGGTATTCAGGGGCATTTCAGAGGCCTTGCAGAAGAAACACAAAATTGACATGCTGGTACAGAAGGCAATGAGGTAGACAAATGGTATGTTGTCTTTTATTGCAAGGCAGTTGAAGTACTAGAGTATTGAAGTCTTGCTACAATTTAACAGGACTTCGTTAAGACTACACCTTGAATACTGTGTGCAGTTTTGGTTTCCACAACTATAGAAGGATATACTTGTTTTTGGGGGTCAAAATCCTGGGAACTCCCTCCCTAACAGCACTGTGGATGTACCTACACCACATGGACTGCAGCGGTTCAATAAGGTAGCTCACCACCACCTTCTCAAGGGCAATTAGGGATGGGCAATAAACGCTGGCCTAGCCACCGATGCCCAGATCTCATGAATGAATAAAAAAACAAAGGTTCACTAGATTGATTCCTGAGGTGAGAGGTTTGTCCCATGAGGAGAGATTTAGTAGAATGGGCCTAAACTCTCTCGAGTTTAGAAGAATGAGTGGTGATCTCATTAAAACATGTAAGATTCTGAGAGGCCTTGACAAGTAGATGCTCAGAGGCTGTTCCCCCTGGATGGAGAGACTAGAATTAGAAGGCATAGTTTCAAGATAAGAAGATTGCCATTTCAGATTGAGATGAGGAAAACTTTTTTCACTAGGAGTTGTGAATCTGGATTGTGAATGCTCAGTTCTTGAGCATATTCAATGCTGAGATCAATGGAGTTTTGGACTTTAAGAGAATCAAGGTATGTGGGGATCAACAGGAAAATGGAGTTGAGGCTGAGGTTCAATCTTATTAAATGGTGGAGCAGGTTTAAGGGGTTGAATTGTCTACTCAAGTATCTATTTCATATCTTCTTATGCTCTCTGTCTTTACAATCTATAGCCCCTCCCATCTCCAGTCTCTATAAGCCACCTAAGCCCTTTAATGCATTGTTACCTCAGAAATCCGTGCCCATTTCACCCACAACTTCCTGTTTTAATCTCTCCAATTCAGCTTTCGACTCTCTCCCACACTGGAATGGACCTAATTAAACCTTTAAGCAACATTCTCTTTGACTCTGGCGTATTGTTTGTCTTTGTTCATCTCAACCTATCTGCAACATTTGACACTGTCAACCACACCATCCTCCTCCAACATCTCTCTTGTGGTGCTGCATGGAGCTGCCTTTACTTGGTTCCAATCTTACCTATCCATTCACAACTAGAGCATGTCCAGAAATAGATTCCCTTCTCATTCTCAATTCAAGTGTCTCCCAAAGAGTGTCCTGTGCTCCTCCTCTAAAGGGTGCCCCAGCAACATCATCCGTAGACATGGATCTGCTTCCAAATGTACGTTGATGCCACTTGGCTCCACCTTTCCACTGTCTCTCTAAACCCTTCCCCTTGACAGGCTGCTTGCAGTCTTAGATATACAGTAATTTTCTCCAGTTAAGCATCGGTAAGACCAAAGCCATGGTCTTTGGCCCTCATCATAAACTCAGTACTGCATTCCCTGACCGTTAGACTCAGCTGAGGTCCTGATCACGTATGCTTTACATCACAAAGGCCACCTACTTCTGCCTCCATGGCGTTGCCTGCTCCACCTCAGTTCATCTACTGCAGAAAGCCTCAGCCACGCTTTTGTCACCTTCAGACTCAACTATACTAACCCTTTTCTGGCTTTCCACTCTTTGTAAACTTCAGTTCATCCAAAACTAATCAGCCTGAGTTCTATACCTCAAGTCTCGCTCATCCAGCACTGCTCTCTTCATTCAACTGCATTGGCTTTTAGTCCCCCAACATGTCCAATTTAAAATTCTAATCCACGTTTAAAACCCTTAATCCTTGTAACTCCTCCAGCCCTACAAAACCCAAATTCTCCATTCCTCTGACTCTTAACTCCTCCCTTCAATCCCTTTTTGGCAGGGATGCCTTCAGCTGCATGGGAATCCTAGAATTCTCACCCTGAAACTGTCTACTTTCCTCTCCTCATTAAAAGCTGCTTCTTTGTTCAGTGCACCTAATTAATTCTAAATCTTTGCTTTGATCTTTTCTTTGACTACATCTGTGAAGTTTTTTGGGACACTTTTCTATGTTAAAGGCCCTGTGTAAATGCAGATTGTTGGTGGATATAGTGGGAAGTAAATTCACAATTGTACGAAAATTTGCATGTACAGCTGCAGTACTGAGTGAACTGATCTCAGTTAAGGTACTGATGGGCATGTTACCATTAGTTTTTGTCTGACAGGAAAGAGAGGAGAGATCATGTCGAAGGTTCCACTGTCCAGTGATTTCTGCTGCATAATGTTTGTATGTTGACGTCCCATGAAGATACAGAACTGTGTTTAGCTTGGCTGGGCCTCATTGCATTCTAGTCAAATAGCTTGTTGAAACTGACTATGCAGGCTCATATTTGAGCATCTTGGTAAGGTACTGGGAGTAAATTAAGGGGAGAAAAGGAAGTTCACCAGAATCTTCAAGCCAGAGATTATATTGGAGGCAATACCAAAATATGTTCAGTTGTAAATATTTTACTTCATTCTCGTTACTGTGTGGAGAGACTTTAAATGTGCAGTTGTTTTGGATTTATTATTGACCCTCAGAGAGCTGATTTGAACAACATGAAGAGACGTACCAAGTGGTATTGCAACGTTGTGGGGCCATAGCTCTTGTCTACAAACGGAATGGGATCCTGGAATTTGCTGTTATTGAGAATCTTATTCAAAGGGCCTGTGCCTCGGGTGTAGCACAGCTTGGGTTGAAAAGGTTATGGTGTTAAAAATCTGTGGTTGAAATTGAAAATAACAGAAATCAGATGCGCTGATCTCCTTGTGCAATCCTCTGATCTGCATTCATATTGAGCAAGATGCTGAATTGTACTTGCTATAGATTGTTGTAGGCAGGAGACCTACATAGGAACTCTAAGATCCGCAATGGAGTCAAACAGGGTTGCATTCTGGCGCTGATACTCTTTGGCATATTCTTCTCTTTGCTGCTGTCATATGCCTTCAGTTCACTTACAAACCAGAACCGATGAAAGCTGTTCAGCCTTGCCCGTCTGAGATCCAAGATAAAAGTGCACTAAGTCCTGATCAGAGAGTTTACTCTACACTGATGATGCCGCATTCATGTTCCATACTGAAGAAAACCTTTAGCGGCAAATGGACAGACTCTCACGTCTGAAAAGAGTTCAATTTGACCATCAGCCTCATAAAGACAAATGTCATGGTCCAGAATGTTGCCATATTGCCATTAGTCAGTATTGACAGTGTGACATTGGAAGTTGTTGACAGCTTCATATACCTAGGCTTCACAATCACCAGAAATTGGTCACTTGATGCTGAAATCAACATGCACAGTGAAACAGCTGTAGCTGTTATGTCCAAGCTGAGTAAGAGAGTCTGGAACAACAGAAATCTGACTGAGAACATCAAACTGCAAGGCTACCAAGCCTCTGTCCTCAGCACCGTGGGGAGTCCTGAACAACATATGCTAGGTAGGAGAAAAATCTGAATGGTTTCCACCTTCGCTGTCTCAGACACATCCTCAGCATCTCTTGGCAGGACAAGGTCAACAACTCAGAGGTCCGTGAATGTGCTAATTCCATCAGCATACACGCATCTGCGCAGGGTTGTCCATGTTCATTGGATGGATGATGGCTGTATACCCAAAGACCTTCTGTATGGTGAATTGATCACTGAGTCACAACTTGCTGGATGCCCATACATTGCTACAAGGACAACTGCAGTGAGATAGGAAGATGACACTGACAACTGGGATACAGTTGGCGATGAACATGATCCCTGGAGACTGACTGTTTGGAGGAGCATTGGAAGAGGAGAGGAGAAACTGAAAACTCAGCTGGATGAAAAGAGGCCCCAGAGAAAACAAAGGCCAGTAAATCCTGTGCTTTCTCAGCCCACTGTCTTCCTCAGTCCACTGTCTTCCTTTGCAGCAAATGTGATTGAGACTGACATGCCAGAGTGGGGGTTCTGAGCCACAACAGACGATGCTTAACACAGGCGCAAAGCATTGTCTCACAAGATGGAAAGCTGCCAAATAAGAGGTTGTATTAGGCAGGAAAGTCTGAGGAGATGAAGTGTTTCTGTTCTGATGTGCTGGGAAAGAATGAGTCAAGCAGAATTGCAGAAGGTGATGTTCAACAGCTGAATGTCCAGTTTTCAGGGATGTGAAAAATGGATGGCCAACAGTTGAAAATCATGGGGCAAGGTACTATGGCCATCTCGTTGATGACGAAGGCCAGCCTGCAGTATTCAGGGGAACCTGTAAATGTGTGAGCCGCCTGTCATGATAATAGCTGATTGTGGTTGTGGACTCCAGTATTAGATACTATAAAAGAAACAAGACACAGCCTGCCCAACTAAAATAGGGTAAGGCTGCTTAAGTATGCAAATTACAGTCTTAATTTATAGAACAATCACTTTGAGATTCCAGTGGTGATTTTCACCTGAAAAACGGGCAGCCTGAAGTTCAAAATTAGTGAGGGGCAGGGAGGTGTGGGTGGCACTCAGGCCACACCATTGATGCCCAAGACTCACCTGAGGTAACTTTCAGGTAGGCCTGTAAAGGGCAATCATCATGTGTGCAGACTTCAGCGGCCTAACGAGTGTCCCTTAAAGGGATTTTTGGTGGTTGCACTGAAAAGGGCCCAGGACTTTTTATGGAGGCATCTTTTTATAGGGCGTGGATGTACAGAAAATGCTCTTCCTTGCCCCGCACAATACTACAGATCACTACCAGTTTGTGCTCAACACTCTGTGGGATCAGCTTCTCTTCAGGTCCACCCTGCTGGATGCCTCAATGTAAGATCGTCTTGATTTCCTACTCTCAGCCAGTGTGCTGCTAGTGAATGCCCATTTGGGACTTGCAGCCTTCCAGCAGCATTTAAATGATGCAAAAAAGCTGATGCTTGCTTCAAACTGACAATGCAGCCCTTCCAAATCTGCACCTGATTCAGGCACAAGTCCAAAATTGTCCCTTCCATGCCTGACAGTCAATGCAATGGTATGAATAGCAACCATTCTGACTCAGTTGTGCAAGCAGTTGCTTGCTGATAGCGAAGAGGGCTACTTGGGTGCCCTGACGAAACTCATTCAAAGATGGTCCTTCTGATAAGTGAGTGTGTATTTCTAAAAGTGTGTCAGATCAGGTTCAAAGTTCAGTAAGTCCCTGTTTAAGTTGCCCCATTTTAAGTTGTTCCACTTTAATGTCAGTCACTTATTGGTGTTTAGCGTCTGCAGTTTTGTTTTAATGTTGTTTCCTGCCAGGTCTGGTGTAGAGTCATGTGATCTGATCGGTGCCATTTTAAAAAAGCCTCTTCCGCTCTCTGACCCTCCCAGTTACTGCCAACCTCCCCTCTCGCCGGCCTTCCCTCGCGCCGCCAATCCGAACATTTGCTGATGAATCTCCCTTTCACAGACTCTGCCAGTCGCTGCCAACCTTCCCTCTCGTGACCCTCCCTCTTGCCAACTCTCCAGCTAGTCACTTACTTTTGCAACTCGACGCTGCTCTTTCCTGCCTCTCGCTGTTCATTTTGCAAGCCCTCGCTCACATCGAGAGTTCAGGAGAAGGAGGCGCCGAGTGGGAGAGGTGGCATGAGGATGGTTCAGCGAACACGATTGCCGGCGACCTGGAGGGTTGGGAGCAGGAGACGAAACGAGCTGGAGGGTGGGGGTACGCGAGAGGCAGTGAGCCAGACATAAGGAGAAAGAGTCAACGTGCTTATTTTATATTTTTTAATTTATTTTATTTTAGAAGATATTTCATTTATGACTATAGGAATTTAGCAATGTAGAATATTTGGTCAAAATGGGGAAGTTTGATTTGCTTAATGTTTCATTTAAAGTTGCTGTTTTCAGAAATGCAACTACAACATTAAGCGAGGATTACTGTATTTGAAGATTTTATTGAAGCAGATAGTGAGTAGCCACTATTACCTTTTGTCAAAATATAGATGCAGTATCTAGTAAGAATATTTTTGCAATCGTAATTTCAATTTTAAGAGAACCATGTGATTATTATCAGCAAAGTCCTTGCCACATGCGAGACTCTAAAGTTACTATAGATTAGTTTAATTGTGAGTAGTTGCTATTTGAAAACTCCTGGGCACCAGACATATTTAGGGCTGCCATGAAAAGTGGTTTCAAATAAGAACTCTGTTTTTAAAGGCTTGCTGTATTTTTATTTGACGAGCAATAAGTTGATAGCCTGTAAATAAGTTATTGCAATTGGGAGTTACATAAGATTGACGGAGAAAAAAATCAAACTGGCTCTGTTGCTTGACTCGAGATCTTCCCAGACCTGATTTCCCTCTAAATGATTGCCCAAGTGATTATTTAAATCTCAGCTGCTGAAGATGAAAAATTTGTCCCACTGTATGTAATGTTTTTATACATGCCTTTGTGGTATAGAGTTGAGAAATGGGTCATAATATAACAAAGACATTATGGCAATAGCAGAAATTCTGTGGTTTTGGTTTCTCACGTTTCATAGATGCTCTTATTGGTAAGATTTTCAATGGTTCCTTATCCAAGCAAATCCTTCTGAGACTCATTTTATTGTGCGAGCAAAACTGGTCTTGAGATGTTTTAAGTTAAAAGGGAAATGTACAATGGACATGGGGATAGAATGACCATGCAGTTAAGAACATAAGAACATAAGAAATAGGAGCAGGAGTAGGCCATTTGCCGCTTCAAGCCTGTTTCACCATTTAATGGGATCATGGCTGATCTGATTGAGACCTTAGCTCCACTTTCCTGCCTTAGACCATAAGACAGAGGAGCAGAAATTAAGCCATTCGGCCCATCGAGTCTGCTCCGCCATTCAATCATGGCTGATAAGTTTCTCAACCCCATTCTCCCGCCTTCTCCCCGTAACCTTTGATCCCCTTACCAATCAAGAACCTATCTATCGGTCTTAAATACACCCAATGACCTAGCCCCCACAGCCTTCTGTGGCAATGAATTCCATAGATTCACCACTCTCTGGCTAAAGAAGTTTCTCCTCATCTCTGTTCTAAAAGGTCTTCCCTTTACTCTGAGGCTGTGCCCTCGGGTCCTAGCCTCTCCTACTAATGGAAACATCTTCCCCACGTCCACTCTATCCAGGCCTTTCTGTATTCTGTAGGTTTCAATCAGATCCCCCCTCATCCTTCTAAACTTCATCGAGTATAGACCCAGAGTCCTCAAACGTTCCTCATATGTTAAGCCTTTCATTCCTGGGATCATTCTCGTGAACCTCCTCTGGACCCTCTCCAGGGCCAGCACATCCTTCCTGAGATACGGGGCCCAAAATTGCTCGCAATATTCTAAATGTGGTCTGACCAGAGCCTTATAAAGCCTCAGCAGCACATCCCTGCTCTTATATTCTAGTCCTCTTGAAATAAATACCAACATTGCATTTGCCTTCCTAACTACCGACTCAACCTGCAAGTTAACCTTAAGAGAATCCTGGACTAGGACTCCCAAGTCCCTTTACACTCCAGATTTCTGAATTCTCTCCCCATTTAGAAAATAGTCTATGCCTCTATTCTTCCTACCAAAGTGCATGACCTCACACTTGCCCACGTTGTATTCCATCTGCCACTTCTTTGCCCATTCTCCTAACCTGTCCAAATCCTTCTGCAGCCTCCCCACCTCCTCAATACTACCTGTCCCTCCACCTATCTTTGTATCATCTGCAAACTTAGCCAGAATGCCCTCAGTTCCTTCATCTAGATCATTAATGTATAAATTGAAAAGTTGTGGTCCCAGCACTGACCCCTGCGGAACTCCACTAGTCACCGGCCGCCATCCTGAGAAGGACCCTCTTATCCCTACTCTCTACCTCCTGCCAGACAGCCAATCTTCTATCCATGCTAGTACCTTGCCTCTAACATCATGGGCTCTTATCTTACTGAGCAGCCTCCTGTGCGGCACCTTGTCAAAGGCCTTCTGGAAGTCCAAGTAGATAACATCCATTGGCTCTCCTTTGTCTAACCTACTCGTTACCTCCTCAAAGAATTCTAACAGATTTGTCAGGCATGACCTCCCCTTGATGAAACCATGCTGACTTTGCCCTATTTTACCATGCACTTCCAAGTATTCTGAAATCTCATCCTTAATAATGGACTCTAAAATCTTACCAACGACCGAGGTCAGGCCAATCGGCCTGTAATTTCCCATCTTTTGCCTCACTCCCTTCTTAAACAGGGGGTTTACATTAGCGATTTTCCAGTCCTCTGGGACCCTCCCTGAATCCAGTGATTCCTGAAAGATCACCACTACCGCCTCCACTATCTCTTCAGCTATCTCCTTCAGAACTCTGGGGTGTAATCCAAGTGGTCCAGGTAATTTATCCACCTTCAGACCTTTCAGTTTTCCTAGCACCTTCTCCTTGGTAATGGCCACCATACTCACCTCTGCCCCCCGACTCTCTTGAACTTTGGGGATGTTACTCGTGTCTTCCACCGTGAAGACTGATGTAAAGTACCTATTCAGTTCCTCCACCATTTCTTTGTTCCCACTACTACTTCTCCAGCATCATTTTCAGCAGCCCAATGTCCACTTTTGCCTCTCTCTTACCCTTTATATATCTAAAAAAACTCTCGCAATCTTTTATATTACTGGCTAGTTTACACTCATATTTAATCTTCTCCCTCCTTATTTCTTTTATAGTTGTCCTCTGTTGGTCTTTGTAGGCTTCCCAATCCCCTGGTTTCCCACTGCTCTTCGCCGCAGTGTATGCTTTCTCTTTAGCTTATATGCTGTCCCTGACTTCCCTTGTCAGCCATGGTTGCCTCGTCCTCCCTTTAGTATGCTTCTTCTTCCTAGAGATGAATTTTTGCTGTGTCTCCCAAATTACTCCCAGAAACTCCTGCCATTGCTGTTCCACTGTCTTTCCTGCTAGGCTCATCACCCAGTCAATTTTGGCCAGCTCCTCATGCCTCTGTAGTTGCCTTTATTCAACTGTAATACCGTTACATCTGATTCCAGCTTTTTCCTCTCAAATTGCAGGGTAAATTCTATCATATTATGGTCACTTCGTCCTAAGGGTTCCTTCATCTTAAGCTCCCTTATCAAATCTGCCTCATTATGCATCACTAAATCTAGAATTGCCTGTTCCCTAGTGAGCTCCTTCCTCCTATAACCCTTGACAACTCTTTTGTCAATCAAAAATCTGAGAGGATAAATTCTTCCTCATCTTCATCTTAAATGGGAGACCCCTTATTTTTGAACTCCGCTCCCCTAGTTCTGGGCTTCCTCACAATGAGAAAACAACCTCTCAGCATCTACTCTGTCAAGCCCCCTCAGAATCTTATATGTTTCTTTAAGATCACCTCTCATTCTTCTAAATTCCAATGAGTATAAACCCAATTTGCTTTCTTTACAAGACAACAATTGGGGCTGTTTTCCTTGAGTGAAGAGAAGGTTGAAGGGAGAATTGATAGAGGTATTCAAAATCATGAGGAGTCTAGACACAGTAGATAAGGAAAAAAACTGTTCCCATTAGTGTAAGGATCGAGTACAAGAAGGCACAGGTTTAAGGCAATTGGCAAAAAAAGCAACGACGACATGAGAAAAAATTTCATGCAGCAAGTGGTTAGGATCTGGAATGTACTGTCTGAGAATGTGGTGGAGGCAGGTTCAATTGAGGCATCAATGGTTATCTGAAAAGAAGGCTGTGCAGAGTTACTGGGAGAAAGCGCAGGAGTGGTAATAGGTAAATTGCTCTTATGGACGGACACAATGGGCCAATTGACCACCTCCTGTACTGTAACAGTTCTTTGCTTCAGTGATCCTTCATCCAAGGAATCAACCTAGTGAACCTTCTCCAAGCTGCCTCCAATCCAGGTATATTCCTCTTAAGGAGACTAAACTTGTATGGAGTACTCTGTGTGGTCTCATCCAATGCCCTGTACAGTTGTAGCAAGATTTTCCTACTTTTCTACTCCATCCCATTTGCCTTCCTAATCACATGCTGTACCTGCATGGTATGATTAATGTACAAGAACACCCAGACCCTTCTACACCACAGGATTCTGCAGTCTCTCTCCATTTAAATAATATTCTGTTTTCTATTCTTCCCACCAAAGTGGACAACATCACATTTTCCAACATTATACTTCACCTGCCAAATTTTGGCCCACTCACTTAACTTATCTAAATCCCTTTGAGATTCTTTGTGTCCTCCTCACAACTTACTTTCCTACCTACTTTGTATTGTCAGCAAATTTGTCTACCATACACTCAGTCCCTTCATCCAAGTTAGGATGGGGCCCCAGCACTGAAACCCTACGGCACTCCACTAATAACAATTTGCCAATCTTGACCCATTTATTCTGACTGTTTCCTGCTCATTAGCCAATTGTCTATTCATACTGATATATTACCCTGAACGCCATGAGCCCTTATCTTGAGTAATAACTTCTTCTGTTACACCATATCAAATGTGTTTTGGAAATCCAAATACACAGCATCTGCTGGTTCCCCATTATCCATCCTGCTTGTTTCATCTTCCAGTTAGTTTGTGTTATTGTGATTTACTCTAGGTATCCTTTAATTAATGTAAATGTATCAAGGATTTTGTTGAATTTGTGTCCTACTGGAGAACACACATGCATAGTCAGCAATGAAGATTCTCTTCGGACATCGCACAGATCAGCAATAAATGTGTAAAATATTTATGGAAAGCTCTTTGTACCATCTATCCTGGCAGCTTGCTTAAGGTTTGCAGTCTTCTTGCTCATTTGCTCCCATGTCCTCTGGGTATGGTACACAATGTTAACCCTAGCCAGGGACATTGGCCGGAACATTCCGAGCAGTGGCAATGTGAGCGAAAATTCTCCCAACCCGACACTGCTGGGCATAACTTCCGGGATCTTATGATCCTGGCTGTCAAAAAAATGCACAGCACAGCACCACCTGGGAACTCCATCAGAATGGAGTCGAATGGGGGGAAGAGAGAACACCCCCCCTTTTTATGGCACTAGCTGATGTATTCTGGCAAGTTTAAAGGTCCAGTCTTTTAATGAATGTTAATGAATGGGCAAGTGGATGAATGGGTGAATGAGTGAATGGGGAGGTGGGTGAAATGGAAGAGGTGGGTCGGTGGGTGATACGGGTACATGTGTAATGTAGGCAGGTGGATGAGGCAGGGTGGGTAGGACAATAGGGGTACATGTGTAATGTAGGCAGGTGGATGAGGCACGGTGGGTAGGACAATAGGGTGGATGAGGTGGGTAGGTGAGAGAAGTGGAAGGTAGGTAGGTGATGAATGGGTAGGATGGGTAAGTGGGCGAGGTGGATAGGTGAGTAGGTGGGCGAGTGGGTAGATGGGCCTGGGGGCGGTTGAGTGGTCATGGGGTAGTCGGGTGTTTAGTTGTAGGGGGGATGGTTGGTGTCAGTTGTGGAGTTACCCAGGTGTCAGACCAGGTTTCAACCTGTCTGATATTTCCTGGCTAACTATCCATGTAAGTCACATGGGACCTGGCCCAAGTGTCCGGGTTGGTGACAGTTGTGTAGGGTCCGGGGGATCAGAGGAATTGCGAAATGGAAGTTTAAACTTCCTGGGCAATTCCCATCTAGGTCCATGCACCAGGACTTCCACAGGGTCCTGATGCTCATCTCAGATTGTATACCCGGTCTCCAACGATCGAAGACCCGAAGATTTGGGCCATTATTCTCAATTTTAAATTCTGGGCAGAAATGTAGTAAGTGTGCCCAAATTAAGTGCCACAGCTTGGTTTCTGCCATGAGGGAGGGTGGGGGCTTTAAATTGTTCCCATTGTCTCTTTCTCTGAAACAAAAATAATTCAGGGTTTTTATCTATTCTATTCTTTTTGGATATGTGCTCTCGGCTCCCAAATAGCTACCCTTCTCACTCATGTAGTTCAAGTGGGGAAGCACTCCCATTTCGTGTAACTTCACCAGATCTTGAATCCCTAGGAAGGGAACATCAAGGATATCTTTAACTATAAGAGAATTCAGGGAGTATAGGAAGGGATTTGGGTACTTTACAGTTACTGTACTCAATTAGCCACAGACTTCATCTTCTGCCTTAGAATTTGTTTTGGAAAGTGTTTCTTTTGCCCCATTCAGACTTCGGCCAAGTCAGAAATTATTGACCCAACTTGATGCCACTTACCCCTTCTCTTCATATCTACTGCAGCTCCTAAAGAGCTGGCAATTCGCCATATATTTTATCTGCTCTATCTTTGGCAGACTCCCAGCTGGAGGCCTAATCAAAGCCAGTTGCTTACCATGCATATGAAATGAAAGTTAGACCAAGAAGATATAGCAGAGTTGGTCTATCCCACAGTATCCAGGTAATAATATTTTGGTATGTATCTTGAACGTTGAGACAGCTTTGCTGTAAGTAATCACGATCATTACTGCTTCTTGCAGAAAACAGGCAAAAGAAAGCTGAGTTACTTCTTGCCACATATGGTTAGTGGCCCATTTAGCTTTGGGCATTGCATAACGTGCTTCCCCACTTGAACTACATGAAGGTCTATAATTGTAACTGAGAGTTAAAATCTGCAGAGACATAAAACAGATTATAGCAGAATAGCTGAACGTTATACGTCCTGCCATATTTACCTTCCCATTGAAGGATTCAGGTTTTTTGCAAGTCTGTAATGCTTTGTTTGGTTTTATTTATTTTTCTTGGAAATTTAGGACCGATTTGGAACTCCAATTGTTTTGAGTAAAGCTAGAATCTGTGGGTGTTAAGTGTAAGTAATAATTAATGAGGAGCTGCACATTTATTGATATTAGATGTCGGGATTTATTTTGAAAACTGACATGTTGAAGGTATAATTACAATTTTGAAGTGCTTTATTCATCAATAATATATATGTTCCCAAGTTTATTACTGTTCCTGTAATCATTGTTTTAAATTGGGCTTTCTGCCCAAGGAATCACAAATTGGGTTGTAAATTATTTAAAATTTCACACTACAGATGCTGCACAAATAGACCAGTGACATTTTTATATTTGTTTTCAAATTTTAAGGACATTTGCAATTGAACTTTATATTTTAAGAGATAAAAGAGTCACCCTGCAGCAATAGGAAGCGATCTAAATTTGAAATTTAGGCCTGTTGCCAAGGGTGATGCTGTAAACTGTCTGAATTATACCAGATTCATGCTTCACCTGGTCTCAAACAGCTTGATGTTGGCACTATTTTTAAAGCGAAAGCAATTAGTAATTCTCAAATGTTGCCTTGCATCTTGATGCACACAGAAACCCAAAGGAACATATTTTTAAAGGTGCTTTTTTTCTAAATATTCTTATTGGTTTTCCTTTTCTTTCATGAAGCCTAATAGAGTGGGTGGCTCGGTCCCAAACTTGTTTTTTAATGTTTTTTCCATTCACTGATGGAAGGTGTATGTACTCAAGTTTGAATTGGTCACTGTTAGTTCTCTCCCTCCTTCACATGGATTGTTGCTGTGTGTAACTGTGCTCCAACACAGTTAGATTTCAGGATGTGGACGCTGGGACAATCAGAACTTTTAAGATTGAGATCGATAGATAGATTTTTCATGGGTGAGGGTATCACGGGATATGGAGCAAAGTCTGGTAAATGAATTCAGATGCAGATTAGCCATAATCTAATGAGTGGTGGAGCAGGCTCAAGGGGCTGAATGGTCTTTCCCATTCCTAATGTTTTTACAACTGGGATGGATCAATACTAAATTAAATTAACTCAGGTTAATTTAAAAACCTTTCATTAGGTTGTCAGGGGTCAACTACATGTCTGTCTCCCTGTCTTTCCTCTCTTTCACTCACTCACCTCTCTCAATAAATTATGGGGAAAATAACATGTGTTGAAACCACACCAAATAAATGTGAACAGATCACTCTTCAACTGAAAGAGGCATCTTGCTTTTGAAGACATTTCTGGAAAGGCCATGGACAATCACTAGGGGTCAATTGAATGTTCCTGCTCGACAGGAACTGGGTGACAGAGGTTTGACTGTCTGACTTATTGCCTCCCCACTTTTCCTTTTTAGCGGCTTGAATTGAAAGAAAAATCAGTAAGGGTGTAAAGCATACGAACATATGAATTAGGAGCAGGAGTAGGCCACTCAATCCCTTGATTCTGTTCCAACATTCAATAAGATCATGGCTGACCTGATTGTAACCTTTCACACCCTTGTTTATCAAGAATCTATCCACCTCTGCCTTAACAACATTCAAAGACTCTGCTTCCACTGCCTTTTGAGGAGGGGAATTCCAAAGACTCACTACCCTCTGAGAGAAAAAAATTCTCCTCATCTTTATCTTAAATGGACGACCCCTTATTTTTAAACAGTGACCCCTAGTTTTAGATTCTCCCACAAGAGGAAACATCCTCTCCACATCCACCCTGTCAGGACCCCTCATGACCTCATATGTTTCAATCAAGTTGCCTTACTTTTCTAAACTCCTGCGGATACAAGCCTAGCCTGTCCAACCTTTCCTCATAAGGTAACCTGCCCATTCCCGATATGAGTTTAGTAAACCTTCTCTGAACTGCTTCTAATGCAATTACATCCTTCCTTAAATAAGCAGACCTATATTTACACAGTATACCAGATGTGGTCTCATCAGTGTCCTGTACAACTGAAACATAACCTCCCTACTTTTATATTCAATTCCCCTAGCAATAAATGACAACATTCTATTAGCTTTCCTAATTACTTGCTGTACCTGCATATTAGCCTTTTGTGATTCATACACTAGGACGCCCAGATCCCTCTATATCCCAGAGCTCTGCAATCTCTCACCATTTAGATAATATGCTTCTCTTTTATTTTTCCTGCCAAAATGGAAAATTTTACACTTTCCCACATTATACTCCATTTGCCAGATCTTTCCCCACTCACTTAATGTATCTATGTCCCCTTGTAGCCTTATTGTGTCCTCTTCACAACATACTTTCCTACCTATCTTTGTATCTTCAGCAAATTTAGCAACCATACCTTTGGTCCCTTCATTCAAGTCATTTATTTAAATTGTAAAAAGTTGAGGCCTCAGCACTGATCCCTGTGGCACACCACTTGTTACATCCTGCCAACCAGAAAAAGACCCATTTACGGCTACCCTTTGTTTCCTGTTAGCTAGCCAATCTTCTGTCCATGCCAATATATTACCCCCTACACCATGAGCTTTCATTTTCCACAATAACCTTTGATGTGGCACCTTTTCAAATGCCTTCTGGAAATCTAAGTACAGACCATACACTGGTTCCCCTTTATCCACAGCACATGTGACTCCTTCAAAGAACTCCAATAAATTAGTTAAACATGATTTCCCTTTCATAAAACCATGTTGACCCTGCCTGCTGCCTTGAATTTTTCTAAGTACCCTGTCATAACATCTTTAATAATAGCTTCCAACATTTTCCCTGTGATAGATGTTAAGCTAACTGGCCTGTAGTTTCCTGCTTTCTGTTTCCTTCGTTTTTTGAATAAAGGAGTTACATTAGCTATTTTCCAATCTAATGAAACCTTCCCCAAATGCAGGGAATTTTGGAAAATTAAACTAGCGCATCAACTATCTCACTAGCCATTTCTTTTAATACCCTAAGATGAAGTCCATCAAGATCTGAGAATTTGTCAGCCTACAGCTCCATCAATTTGCTAAGTACCACTTCTCTGGTGATTGTAATTTTCCTGAGTTCCTCCCTCCCTTATATTTCCTGATTTACAGCTATTTCTGGGATGTTATTTGTAACCTCTATGGTGAAGACTGATGCAAAATACCTGTTCAATTCATCTGCCGTCTCTTTACTTTCCATTATTAAGACCCTAAGATATGGATTAAGATCCATACTCACTTTATAAAGGACCAAAGCTCACTTTTGTTGACTCTTTTCTTATTTACGTATCAATAGAAACTCCTACCATCCTTCTTTATATTTCCAGCTAGCTTTCTCGCGGACTCTAATTTCTCCCTTCTTATTAATCTTTGCTGTTCTTTATATTCTGTCCAATCTTCTGACCTGCCATCTGTCTTTGCGCAATTATATGCCTTTTCTTTAAGTTTGATACTGTCTTTTAACTTTTTAGTTAACCACAGATGGTGGGTCCTCCCCTTGGAATTTTTATTTCTCATTGGAATGTATGTATTCTGTGTGTTCTGAAATTTTGCTTTGAATGCCTGCCACTGCATCTCTATTGACATGTGCCTTAACCTCATTCGCCAGTTCACGTTAGCTAACTCTGCTTTCATGCCCTTATAATTGCCCTTATTTACGTTTAAAATACTAGTCTTGGACCCACTCATCTCTCCCTCAAACTGAATGTAAAATTCAATTATATTGTGATCGTTGCTACCTAGGGGTGCCTTCATTATGAGGTTATCAAATAATCTTATCTTGTTGCATAATACCAGGTCTAGTATAGCCTGCTCTCTGGTTGGCTCCAGAACGTGCTGTTCTAAGAAGCTATTGCAAAAACATTCTATGAACTCCTCATCTAGGCTACCTTAGCCCATCTGATTTTTACAGTCTATATGTAGATTAAAATCCTCCATGATTACCTTTCTGAAAAGTCCCCATTATCTCTCCCTTTTTACTCTTCCCACCATGTAGTCACAATTAGGGGGCCTGTACACCACTCCCACAGTGACTTCTTACCTTTATATTTCCTCATCTCAACCCATACCGCTTCTACTTCCTGGTCCCCTGAATTTAGGTAATCCCTCTCTAATGTGCTAATACCATTATTAATTAACAGAGCCGCCCCTCCACCTTTTCCTAGCTTCCTGTCCTTCCTAAGTGTCGCATACCTTCAATATTCAGGTCCCAATCTATGATATCCTGCAACCATGTCTCTATAATGGCTGTTTTACTTCGAATGCTACATGCATCAGATACAGAACCTTTAGTTTTGTCCTTTTATAACTTTTGTAACCTCTAGCCTTGCCTGCTGTTTTACTCTTAGATTTATACTCTCTTTCCCTTCCTGTCACACGCTATTTATCATTTCCCATATTACTACCGTTCTCTCTTGCCTTGTCTCTACTCTTTGGTTTACCACATCTTCCCAAATTTGATCCCTTTCCCCCACTATTTAGTTTAAAACCTTCTCTACTTCCCTAGTTATGCGGCTCACTAGAACACCAGCCTCAGCATGGTTCAGGTATAGACCATCCCAATAGTACAGATCCCATTTTCCCCAATATTGTTGCCAGTGCCCCACAAACCGAAACCCACTTTTCCCACACCAGTCTTTGAGCCACACATTCATTCCTCTAATATTTCTGCCCTGTACAAATTTGCATGTGACTCAGGTAATAATCTAGAGATTATTACCTTTGAGGTTCTGCTTCTTAATTTGGTGCCTAGCTCCTCAAACTGTCTATGCAGAACCTCTTTCCTAGTGCTACCTATGTCATTGGTACCTAGATAGACCATGACAAGAGGACTGTTCCCCCTCCAGCTGCAAGTCCCTCTCCAGCCCTAAGCAGATGTCCCGAACCCTGGCACCAGGCAGGCAACACAGCCATCTGAACTTGCTCTTTGTTGCAGTGAACAGTGTCAATCCCCCCCACTATACTGTCCCATACTACCACTACATTCCTTTTTGCTCCCCCTACGTGAATGGCTTCCTGTACCACAGTGCCATGGTCGGTCAACTCATCCACTCTGCAGCCCGCACTCTCATCCAAACAATCTGAAAGAACTTCAAACTTGTTGGATAAAAGCAAAGGCTGAGGCTCCTGCCCTCTGGGGTCCCCTTAACTGCCTCACTTGCAGTCTCACTCTCCTGTCCTTGACCACCGACCAAATCAGAATACCCTGTCCTAAACCAGGTTGCCCATTTTTTACCACAGCTTTCCTTCCTACAGGGAACTGTTAAAATCCGGTATTCCCATCCCCACTGTCTCATAAATCAGGAGATAAATTCTTAGAACTTGAGAGATATATTGTTAAAATCATAAATTGCTTTTTTTCAGATATGAACCAATATAGATTGATAGTTGATTTATAATCCTCATTAGTGGTTTAATCTCTAACAGGTCAGAGCTTTTTCCCAATATTACTGCATCTGCAAATGCTTTAAAAATTTTTTTAGAAATGCTACCTGTCATCAGATGTGCATTTTACCTCAAAAGACACAGGGTTATGTTTATCAGTCTACTACCTCTGCTCGTAGAGTTGGTGAATGAGGCAGATTTCATCAGAATATTGTATTTGAATTGGCAGTTCTGTCACCAAATAGTTCCTTAATCATTAATTTATATTTTCTAGTTTTCTTCTCTTTTCCCCCTTGTGTTTTTCCCTCTTTCTCCTGCCCGCTAGAGAAATTATTTCACAGATGCCCTGGAAAGTCTCCACAGTCCCACATGGGTCTATGCGAGCACAGTGGTTCACAAACTTGTTTGATTGAATGGTCCCTTTTCAAATGGTTTAGGAACCACTGACACCACCGCCACCCACGTCCCCTCTCCACCCATCTAAACCGTAATGCTATGAATTTAAATCTATTGATGTAGGATTTCTGAAGTATTTATTGGAAGAACATTTAAAGCCTTTAATTATCATTTTAAGCAAAACAGATAATAATTAGTAGAGCAAGCAGAGTTTCAGAGTGTATGGGAACCTCATCAATAAGGACCTTTTGTGGGCAGTGCTTGGAAACAGAACCTTGATATCATTTCCCAACCCTAGAGAGAAGAGACAGTGATAGTGAAGGCAGATTTGTGAACCAGCGGTTTGTGCTTCTGTGTGTGCCCAGGAACATCTGGTGGCTCTGGAAAGGGAGGGTGGGTGGGGGGGGTGTGTGGTTCTGCAGCTGATTTTTGTTATTGTACTGCAAACTGAGGTTTCAAAAAGCAACGTTAGAAATTTTCACCTGAACAATATGACTGCCTGCTGGTCTCAAACAACGGCTCCTCGCCCTCCTCACAGATAGAGACTCACCAGGACACCCAGCATGCTCTCGTCTGGCTCATGGCCCCAGCAACCACTCATTATACCAGTTACATGTTTTGGCTCCAAAAGCTGAGAGATTTAAAAGTCTCAGTGCTAGATCGTGAGTGAGGCTCAGAAATCATGTCTTTCATAATGGATTCATGGGAGTTGGCATGTCTGAAATCATACTTTGGGTTTCAGATACAAAAGCAGGCAATGATGTTGCTTTTGCTTGATATTTTACCCTCTATACATGTTGATTATCATATTCCAAAGTGGCAGCGCTTCCAGATGCGTATTTGTGTTTTTGATTTTCTAAATATTAAAGTACCTCACATGGTGAAGCAGGGAAACTTATTGGTCTCTGTAGTATCTAGATTGAGAGTAATATTGATCAAAGCCTGGGGTTAAGTTGATTATATGTCCTCTTGGCCAGGAGGTAATGGGTGTTACAAGAGCTGAAGAATAAAAGAGAACCCAGAATCCCCCCCAAAATTAAGATTTATGTAAACTTTAACAAGCATACAAAAAGCACATCCAATAAAAAATAGGAATACAAGTAGGCTGTTTGGACCCTTGAGCTGCCTCCACCGTTCAATAAGATCATGGCGGCCTTAACTTTTAGCTTAACTTTCCTGCTTTGCCTCTCACAACCCTTAACTCCCTTGCTGATCAAAAATCTGTCCAACTCAGCCTTGAATATATTCAGTAACTCAGCCTCCACTGCTCGCTGTGGAAGAGAATTCCAAAGTCTAACAAACTTCAGGGAGAAAAAAATCCTCCTCATTTCAGTCTTAAATGGGAACCCCCTTATTTTTAGAATGTGCCCCCTAATTCTAGATTACCCCATGAGAGGAAACATCTTCCCTGTCAAATACCCTCAGAATCTTGTATGTTTCAATAAGATAGCCTCTCATTCTTCTTGATTCCAGTGGATACAGGCTGATCCTGCTCAACTTTTCCTCATCCCAGGAATCAACCTAGTGAACCTTCTCTGAACTACTTCTAGTGAAAGTATATCCCTCCTTAAGGAAGGAGACCAAAACTGTACACAGTACTCCAAATGCAGCCTCTCTAAGGCCCTGTACAGCTGTAGCAACACTTGTCTGTTTTTACACTCCATTCTCCTTGAATAAAAGCCAACATTCCATTTACCATCCTAATCACTTGCTGTACCTGCATGCTAGCTTTTTGTGATTCAGGTACCAGGACACCCAGATCCCTCTATCACAAATTTCTGCAGTCTCTCGCTATTTAAATAATATTCTGCATTATTATTCTTTCTGGCAAAAGAACAACCTGACTTTTTGCGACATGATATTCCATCTGCCAAATTTTCACCCACTCACTAACTTACCTACATCCCTTTGCAGACTCTTTGTGTCCTCTTCACAACTTGCTTTCCTACCTATTTTCTGTGTCATCAGCAAATGTAGCTGGCATACACTTGGTCGCTTCAAGTTATTAATATAGATTGCAAATAGTTGAGGAGAGAGGTCTTGTTGTGCAATGGGTGGCATTCCTGCCTCTGAGCCAATTTCTCCGGGTACAAGTCCCACTCCAGAACTTGATGGCCAAGGAAGGTGATTTCATAACGAGGGCAAACAGGTTGAGTATCTCTGCAAGTCCTTCCAACATATGCCAGTGGGAGGCAGTAAGAGTGGAAGAGATTCCTGGTCAGCCATGTGATGGAAAGAAAATTGGAGCCTCTACCGTCACTATTCATAGATCTGAGCTACAACATGCATGTAAAAATGCATGTTGCCACAGTAACTCAGATGCCTTGGGGAGGCTGGTTAACTCAGTTGGCTGGACAGCCAGTGTGGATCAGATTGGTGCTAGCAGCATGGGGTGCAATCCTAGAGGCTCCTTTACTATGAGTTCGTTAATTAATCTTTTCTCATTACAATGCCAGGTCTAAAATAGTCTAATAGAGCCTGGTTGGCTTTAATTGTATTGCTCTAAGAAATTGTCCCGAATACCCATTATGAACTCATCTTCCAAGCTACCCTTGCCAATTTGATTTATCCAATCTTTATGAACGTTAAAATCGCCCATGTTTCTTATAAGCCCCCATTAGTTACAAACAAACATACAATTTAGGAACGTGAGTAGGCCACTCGGCCCCTTGAGCCTGCTCTTCCATTCAATAACATCATGGCTATTCTGATTTCAACCTTAATCCCACATTACCCCCAATAACTTTTCATCCCCTTGCTTATCAATAACCTATTTACTTCTGCCTTAAAGATATTCAAAGACTCTGCTTCCACTGCCTTTTGAAGAAGAGATTTCCAAAGCCTCATGACCCTCTGAGAGAAAAATCTTCTCATCTCTGTTTTAAATGGGCAATCCCTTATTTTTAAGCAGTGACCCCTAGTTCTAGATTCTCTCAAAGAGGAAACATCCTTTCCACATCCACCCTCTCAAGACCCCTCAGGATCTTATGTTTCAATCAAGTCATCTCTTACTCATCTAAACTCCAGCGGATACAAGCCTAGACTGTCCAGCCATTCCTCATAGACAACCCACCCACTGCAGATATTAGCCTAGTAAACCTTCTCTGACCTGCTTCCAACTGCTTCATGTATACTCTATCCTCCAGCATAGCTACTGTTAGGGGGCCTATAAACTACGCCTATAAGTGACTTCTTTCGTTTGCTATTTCTTAGCTCCACCCAAACTGATTCTACATCTTGCACTTCTGAACCAAGGCCATTTCTCACTACTATACTAATGTCATCCTTTAATAACAGAGCTACCCCACCACTTTTTCCTTTCTTCCTGTCCTTCCAAAATGTCAAATACTCTTGAATGTTCAACTCCCAAACCTGGTCAACGTGCAACCAAGTCTTTGTAATAGCTACCAGATCTTATTTATTTATTTCTAATTGTGCTATCAATTCATCAATTTTGTTATGGATGCTGTGTGCACTCAGATACAAAGGCCGGGATTTTCCAGCCCCATCGCAGGCGGGGCGGCGCCCCAGCCAGAAGTCCAATGACTTGCGGTGGGACTGGACCATCCCAGCAGCGGGTGGGTGCGGAAAATCCTGCCCAAAGCCTTTAATTCTGTATTCTTACTGTTCTTCCACACTCTGACCTTATCTACTGGTACATTGTTAAGTTTGAATGCTCTGTCACACACTGGTTATCATTACCCGCAATAATTTGCTCTATTGCCTTATTCTTTCTTTTTAACCTACGAAATCTCCTCTCATGTGATTCCCACCTTACCCCATTAATTTGTTTAAAACTTTGTGATATCAAGCTGCTTTTTAAAGATATTTGATTTAGCTCAATTTGGAGTACTACTGAGACATTGTTTGAATAAAGGAGAGCATGACAAAAATGGAGCCTTTAATGTTATTTTTCAGACTTCACTTGCTGTTCCTGGCACACACAGGTGTAATATTTGTTTCTGCTGTCTGCTTCAATAAGCTATGGTCTGGTAGACCAGGAATTAATATCTGAGATTAGGTTCTTGCTGAACAAAAGGATGTTTGATATCATTGTCAATGAGGTCCACTGACCATATGGTAAATTTGGGAGACTTCTGAGTGTGCGTGTGAATGATTCCATTGTGGTGTATTATCTACTGGCGATGAAGCTGTCATTTATGTGATACATACCAGCAGGCTGAAATATATTGGCAAGGGATTCTTTGTTCAAATCTGGGCTATCTCTCAATTTGCTTTGGTATTGAGGCAGATAAAGATGTCCTCTGGGCAAAGGGGACATGAAGTCTGCTTGCTGGAGTGGTACTTGATGCTCACCCTAAAGAGAATACCAGTGTTAAAAACCCCAAAACATAGCAAGGAGAAGTGGATGTCAAGCATACATCTAAGCATGCAAGGCATCTCACTTAACAACCTGGTTGAGATAACTAGTTAAACTCATCAAATACCCTGTTAATGTAATGAGCTTTCTAATATGGATAATGTGGAAAACTTAGCCAGCTACAGAAAACAGAATATTCTACAGTCAGTGAATTTCTCTTTAGCACCATAGGTGTATTTTCATGCGAACAATGTACAAATTTTCTGTTAATGATCCAAGTAAGGATCTTTTTGGTTAAAATATGCATATTTTCTCAATATCTTTGTGTAAAGCACAGAAAAAAAGGCCTTTTCTATGAGAACACTACTTTTTTCATGTATTTGGCACCGTACAGCATATGATGCCATATGACTGTCAGCAGTTAGAAATCTTATTCATTGTGCTGCAGTTCTCACACAGCAGATTATTTGGGTATTTTGCAATACAAAATTATTTTGACTCGGTACTTTGATAGCATATTTATATTGTTGTGATGTTTTTATTTTTGTTGTGGTTGTCTCAGTAATTTTCTAAAAAGAGATATGAATCTGTCTTTCAGTAAGCCAAATGGGTGTTACATGCCATTAGTCCAAAATTAGCTCTTTGTGTTTGTTAAAGTTGTTACTATTCAACTTTCAGCACAAAATCTTACACCTTGATCAGCTCACCCACAATCTCCTATACTTAGTGATACAGGACAAGTTTATGCAACCTGACCTCATAATATAATCCTCTCAACCTGGTATCATTCTCGTGAATCTGCATTGCACCCCTTCCAAGGTCAGTATATCCTTCCTAAGATGCAGTGTCCAAAACTGAATGTAGTAAAAATATGTTGCGAACTGTTAGCCTAAATTAGAAAACCTCATTGGTTAAGTCATTTTAATTGGTATTGTTTCTTGTTTTGTGTTGTTGTGTCATTTGGAAATAAGCTTAGAAACTTAGGTAAAGGAATATGTTTCATACAAAGCAATGAATAGTCATTTGGTAGAACAGAACTTGAGTATCGTTGAAAAAAGAGACATGTCGAAGCTTTTCATTTTGCACTCATCAGGACACTTGGCAAGAATACCAATATAAGGGGAAAACATCAATTTATACTGAATGAAAAGAGAGTACTGATTGGTTGGCAAGTTTACACTGATGGGTAGAGGCGTCGTCATGGAGAATGCACCAATTGATGGTGACTAGCAGTTAACTGCTGGGTATTGTTTGAAATTGAAACCAGGAACCTTGACCCTGATTGGTCAAGGCATTGTCCTGAGCAATGAGTCAACGAATGGCTGTCAACTATTTTGTTTACCTGAAACAGGCACAATGTGTACCTGTTCTTTCTGTCTGCAAAGAACAGGGCCCTGTGTATTAATATATGTAGCTTCCAGTACATACATACACACTGCGAGCCCGACTGACTATCTTAAATTGGTTGTCAGTGTAATTCTTTGCAAACTGAGGATTATTTAGGAAATGTTGCCCAATCATGAAATCACAACTAATGTTGGACACTGTGTTTTGAGTTTTGCAAGCAAGGGCTGGTTGGGTACAGTCTGTACCTTGCCCCTTGTGAACAGCGGTTAGGACATGCTGTTTGATACAGTCTGCCAATCCCAAAGAACATGTACACACATTGTGCCTGTTTCAGCTAAATAAAATAAGTAACAGCCATTCGCTGACTCATTCCTCAGGGCAATGCCTTGACCAATCATGGTCAAGCTGCCTGGCTTAAATTTCAAATAACGCTTGGTAGTGAACTGTCAGTCACCATCAGTTGATGCATTCTCCATGGCAACACCTCTACCAATCAGAGTTCACCTTCCAACCAATCAGCACTCTCTTCTCTTACAGTATAAATTGTTTTTCCCCTTATATTGGTATTCTTGCCAAGTGTCCTGATGAGTGCAAGAACAAAAAGCTTCAATGTGTCTCTTTTTTCAGCAATACAAAGTAATGAATTTAATGAAAATCATAAAATGGTCTTAAAATATGAATAATTGCTTGTCTTTTCTGTAGCCTGAATGCTCTGTTCATCTGCACCTGCGTTGGGCTGATAATCCATATGTATCAGGCACTGTTCACACCAAAGATTCTGCACCAGGACTTATAATGGGAGCAGGTAAAATTAATTACTTATTTGGATGTTATCTTAAATGCTAATCATTTTTTTATAAAAAGCTTCTTCTCTGAAAGCTATTTTAGGATGTGTTTTAAACTTGAATGGAACGCTTACGTATTAATTTAGCATTCAATCAGGAGACACCCACTCCAGTACTGTCCCTTACTTCTTGTTGGAGCCATGTCTTCCCCTATCCTGCTGTATGCTTGCATTTCTTTTTAAAAGTATAAAAGTATACCTCAGTTTTTTTCCTGCCATCATCAGCAACAGTTCTCACTGTTTTCACCAGGGAAACTTGACCATCACCATATTTAACTGGTACTGTCATATTGCAATCACATGTTTCTCTGATAAAACCATTGAAGTTGCCTTTGGCATAGAGGAACACAGTCCCTTTGTGAAAGAAACATGACATTTTGTCTGACATCATCTCATGGTACTATTGTCCTTCTAGGGGTGTTTTCCTCAGCTTCACAGTATCAGGAACATGTTGCGCTAGTTCTCCAGATTGCACAATGTTCAATACCATTTGCAGCTCCTTAGATGCTGAAACGTTCTGTGCCAATATGCAGCAAGATCTGGTCAACATTCAGGTTTGGGCTGATAAGTGGCAAGTAACATTCGTGTTACACAAGTACGAAGCAATGACCATCTATAATGAAAGAGAAACTAACCATCTCCTTTTGACAGCCAATGGCATTACCATCGCTAAATCCTCCACAATCAGCGCCCTGGGGGATTACCATCGACCAGAAACTTAAATGGACAAGCCATATAAATTCTGTGGCTGCAAGAACAGATCAGAGGCTGGGAACTTTGCAGCAAGTAACTCACCTCCTGAATCTCCAAAGCCTGTCCATCATCCACAAGGCACGTCAGGAGTGTGATGGAATTCTTTTCATTTGCCTGGATGAATGCAGCTCCAACAACACTCAAGAAGCACGACACCATCTAGGACAAAGCAGCCCCCTTGATTGGCTCCCCATCCACCACCTTCAACATTCATTCACTCCTTCGCCACTGACGCATAGTGGCTGGAGTGTGTACCATGTACAAGATACATTGCAGCAACTCACCAAGGATCTTTCAACAGCACCTTCCAAACCTGCAACCTCTAGCACCTAGAAAAACAAGAGCAGCAGATATTTGGAAACACCACCATTTTCAAGCTCCCCTCCAAGCCACACACCTTCCTGACTTGGAACTATATCACTGTTCCTTCACTGCTGCAGGATCCAAATCCTGAAACTCCCTTCCCAGCAGCACTGTGGGTGTACCTACACCACATGGACTGCAGTGGATCAAGAAGGTGGCTCACCACCATCTTCTCAAGGGTAATTAGGGATGGATAACAAATGCTGGCCTTGTCAGCAACACCCACATCCCATGAAATAATTAAAAAAAAGAACCATAGGGAGGGCCACAGTTCCATACAGAACAAGGCAAGTGACCACTGAGTACACAGAGCAAGCCGTAGCCACACACAGCCTTCTGTTGATTGCTCCATGTACATGCACATAAGCTGCTTTCAGAGCAGGAACGCATGCATGCACGCACTCACTTACTCATGCACATACGCACTTACTGCTGGTGGCTGCCTGGTCAGAAGCAAAAACAAATTTGCATCAGTGTGGAAATGATTAAATCATTGACAATTTAAGCAATCTCTGAATCAGCTGTTTTCTAGGTTTCCATACAAACAGCACAAGGTGCTGGAAAAACTATTTGGCCACTGCAAAAGCTGACAGTTAGCAACTGAGCATAAATTACTGCATTTGATTTCTTTTCACAGGAAAGCATATTGCATTGCAGAATATGATCCTAAGCACAGAAGCTCTCTCCAGGCAACTAAACATTCATTGCCACTCT
This sequence comes from Cetorhinus maximus, assembly GCF_964194155.1. Taxonomy (NCBI): domain Eukaryota; kingdom Metazoa; phylum Chordata; class Chondrichthyes; order Lamniformes; family Cetorhinidae; genus Cetorhinus; species Cetorhinus maximus. The sequence goes on along the minus strand of NC_135879.1, from coordinate 69,663,041 downwards.
GCTCATTCAATAACAAAAGCAAGAATTCCAACAGATACAAGCAGAGAAAGACAAATACAATGAAGAACTGTGTGATTTGAAAGATTGCTACAAGACAGGGTTAACCATGTAAACAGACCTCAGTGGACAGTGCAGAGTCAGGAAGGAGCAGATTCAGTCAGCCACCATTGTATCAGATATTGCTCCAACAGTTTCAGGGCCATCTTATGACTACCAGTAATAATCATCTCCATCCCAGGAAACACAGTGACATTCAGCAGCCAGCCACCACACTTCCTAAAAGTCATTTATAAACATGTAAATAGTAAAAGGGTAGTTAAAGGTACGGTGGAAATGAGTCAAGACCAAAAAGGAGATATTCTCATGGAGGCAGAGGGCATGGCTGAGGTATTAAATTAATACTTTGCATCTTCATTAAACAGAATGCTGCCAATATAGAAATAAAGGAGGAGGGGTAGTGAGTGACATTGGATAAGATAAAGACAAGTGGTTGACAATTGTCAGATTAGATGGGATGCATCCTATGTTACTAAAGGAAGTAAGGGTGGAATTTGCAGAGATCCTGTTGAAAATCTTCCATTCCTCCTTTGATATGAGGGTGGTGCCAGAGGACTGCAAGATTGCAAATGTTACACACCTGTTCAAAAAGAGAGTGGGACAAACCCGGCAACTACAGGCCAGTCAGTCTAACAATGGTGAAACATTTATAGATAATAATTGGGGACAAAAGTAATTGACAGTTGTAAAATTATGAAAGTCAACATATATTTGTTAAAGGTAATTCATTGCCTTGATTTGAGCCCTTTGATGAAGTAATGAAAGGTTTGATAAAGGTATTGAGGTTGATGTATGTATGGCTTTTGAAGAACTGCTAAACAATAGACCTGTTAGTAAGTTTGAAACCCATACGACTGAAAAGATCAGTGGCAGTGTGAACACAAAAGTGGCTAAGAGACAGAAAGCAGAGAGCAGTGGTAAATGTTATTTTTCTGATTTGATGGAAGTAAACAGTGGTGCTCTTCAGGTCTCTTTGTGATAGATATTATTGATCTGGATATGTGTGCAGGACATAATTTCAAAGTTTACAGAAATCAGGAAACGTAGTTTTAATGTGAAGCATAGTAATAGACTGCAGGAGGGCGTAGACAGACTGGTAAATTCGGCAGACACATGGCAAATAAAATTTAACACTGCGAAGTACATACGACCATATGAAATAGAAGCAGAAAAAGGCCATTCGACCCCTCAAGCCTGCTCCGCCACTCAATAAGATCATGGCTAATCTGTTTGTGTTTTGAGTTCTATATTTCCATCTACACTGATAACCTTAGGTTCTGGTTAGACAAGGGAATCAATCTACCTCTGCCTTAAAAATATTCAATGACCCCGCTTCCACTGTCTTTTGAGGCAGGGAATCCCAAAATCGCACAACCCTCTGAGAGAAAAAGGTTCTCCTCATCTCTGTCCTATAAGGGCAACCCCTAATTTTAAAATAGTTCCTCTAGTTCTGGACACACCCACAAAAGAAAACATCCTTTCCACATCCACCTTGTCAAAACCATTCAGGGTCTTATATCCTTCAATCAAGTCACCCCTTACTCTTCCAAACTCCATGTGAAAACAAGCCCAGCCTGTCTAACCTATCCTTATAATACAATCCACTCATTCCAGGTATCAATCTAGTAAACCTTCTCTGAACCACCTCCAATGCATTTACATCCTTCCTTAAATAAGGAGACTAAAACCGCACACAGTATTTGAGATGCAGTCTCACCATTGCTCCTGGCGAAGGAACTGAGAGAATGGGATGGAGTCCTTACAGGAAGCGGGGTGTGAGGAGCTGTAGTCGAGGTAGCTGTGGGAGTCAGTAGGCTTGTAATGGATATTGGTGGACAGTCTATCACCAGAAATTGAGACAGAGAGGTCAAGGAAGGGAAGTGTCAGAGATGGACCATGAGAAAATGATGGAGGGGTGGAAATTAGAAGCAAAATTAATAAGTTTTTCCAGGTCCAGACGAGAGCATGAAGCAGCACCGAAGTAATCATCGATTTACCGGAGAAAGAGTTGTGGGAGGGGGCCAGAGTAGGACTGGAACAAGGAATGTTCCACATACCCCATAAAGAGACAGGCATAGCTGGGGCCCGTGCGGGTACCCATAGCCACACCTTTTATTTGGAGGAAGTGAGAGGAGTTTAAGGAGAAATTGTTCAGTGTGAGAACAAGTTCAGCCAGATGGAGGATAGTAGTGGTGGATGGGGATTGTTCGGGCCTCTGTTCGAGGAAGAAGTGGAGAGCTATCAGACCATCCCAGTGGGGAATGGAGGTGTAGAGGGATTGGACGTCCATGGGGAAGAGGAGGCGGTTGGGGACAGGGAACTGGAAATTGTTGATATGATGTAGGGTGTTAGAGGAATCACGGATGTAGGTGGGAAGGGACTGGACAAGGGGAGAGAGAATGGAGTCAAGATAACAAGAAATGAGTTCCGTGGGGCAGGAACAGGCTGACACGATTGGTCTGCCGGGACAGTCCTGTTTGTGGATTTTGGGTAGGAGGTAGAAGCGGGCTGTCCGAGGTTGGGAGACTATCAGGTTGGAAGCTGTGGAAGGAAGATCTCCTGAGGAGATGAGGTCAGTAACAGTCCTGGAAATAATGGCTTGATGTTCAGTGGTGGGGTCATGGTCCAGGGGGAGGTAGGAGAAAGTGTCTGCGAGTTGACGCTCAGCCTCTGCGAGGTAGAGGTCAGTGTGCCAGACAACAACAGCACCACCCTTGTCAGTGGGTTTGGTGACAATGTCAGGGTTGGACCTGAGAGAACGGAGTGCAGCAAGTTCAGAGAGAGACAGGTTAGAGTGAGTGAGAGGAGCAGAGAAATTGAGATGACCAATGTCACGCCGACAGTTCTCAATGAAAAGATCAAGAGAAGGTAAGACTCCAGAGGGAGGGGTCCAGGTGGAGGGAGAATATTGGAGGTGGGTAAAAGGATCCGTTGAATGGGAAGAGGACTCCTGCCCAAAGAAGTGAGCACGGAGACGAAGGCGGCAGAAGAAGAGTTCAGCATCGTGCTGAGCCCAAAATTCATTGAGATGAGGGCGTAAGGGTATGAGGAGAGGCAATATGAACTGAATGACACTAATTCAAAGGGAATTAGGAACTGAGACCCCTGGATTGTCTATATACAAATCTTTGAAGGTGGCAGTACAAATTGAGAAGGCTTAAAAAAAACATATGGGATTATTATGGCTTCATTAATTCAGCATATTAATAGCGACACAGATTACAAAAGCAAGAAAGTCATTCAAGCCTTTATAAGGCACTGGTTAGGCCTCAGCTAGAGAACTTTGTTCAATTCTGGACACCACAGTTCATCAAGAATATCAAGGCCTTAGAGGGGGTGCAGTCGAGGTTTACTAAAATGGTACCAAGAATGAGGAACTTCAGTTCATGGAGAAGCTAAGGTTGTTCTCCTTAGACCAATGGAGACTAGGTTGAAGAACTAACAGATCGGTGCCAAAAAATAAACAAATTGACAGAGTAAATAAGAGAACTGTTTCCAGTGACAGAAGGATCTATAATGAACACAGATTTAACGTGATTGACAAATAAAACAAAGGCAACATGAGGAAAGGAACAGTTTTTTAATACAATAAGTTGCCATGATCAGGAATGTATTCCCTGAAAGGGTGTTAGAAACAGATTCAAAAATAACTTTCAGAAAAAAAATTGGATAATTACTTGTGAAGGAAACATTTGCAGGGCTATGGGGAAAGAGCAGAATGACACTGACTTGATAACTGGTTTCACAAGAGATGGCACAGGCACAATGGGCTGTTCGGCCTCCTTCTGTGCAGTTTCATTCTATGATTCTATCCGAGTAGTGGAATATTTTCTTTAGCATGCCTATGATACACTGTTAGGCAATGTAACTTGACTGCTGCCCCTCATGAACATTCAGGTATGTTGATCTGGAGTTTGTGGAGGAGCAATATCCATAGTTGTGGTATTCATCCTTTTTTCACCTTCTAATAGTCTGTTTAGCACATTTTCTATTCTGCCAAGACATTGAGATCTGCCAAGAGGCAGCTATTAGTTTGAACGTTGGTCTCGAGCAGATCGGAGCTGATTGTGTTTCACCATGGTGACCATGTTTTTCCTGGCAGACTTGGGCACACATCTTCAAAAAGCATAATTCCAAGGCATGAGACCTTGCTACACATGTCCTGGCATACTGCTGCAATAATAGTCTTGTTCCTTCTCTGAAACACTTTTGGAGACAATTCTACCAGCTGCTGCATCCTGAATGTACCACCTCTTTAACAGGTACAGGCTGATTTTAAGAAGTGCCGGCTAACCTCCATTCATGCTAGTCTCACGCACACCTGGTCTCCCGGCTAAGTGTGCAGTCAGTCAGCAGTACAGTGCTGCTGCACACCACAATCGCTGAGATGAGCAGGCAGCACAAAGTTTGTGCATTACCTGCATCACCTCAACTGGGAGTGTGGGGTCATTGTGCATTGCGATCCGCGCTAATGGACCTTCCCAAATTTTTAGCCCTAGGACATCTGATGGAACTGTTCTTTTGCTCCTCGGCAATAGACAATAAAGGTAAAGTTGGCATGCATTAAAAAATGTTCAAAGTAAAAAATATCTTTTTTTTAGTGTATTGTCCTAATCGTGAAGCAATTTTCACAGCACTTAACTGCCCAATCAACAGTATTCTTTGCCTTTGTGTTTGGAAGTATAGGTACTGATTTCAAATATATCAAGGAAGAAATGTGACATTATATTAATAAAGGAGAAATTGTAATCATTAACAGTGCCATTGTTTTGCAAAATTAGATGTTTTTTACAGCAATTTCATCACATTTGTTTGAATTTATGGTTGGTTCAGGAGTGAATTTCTCAGGGCTTCTGCTGCTCCGCCACTCTAATTTCAGTCAGAGTTTGGCACAAACCATGTACATGGTATTTCTTCTGAAGTTAAGGCAATGGAATGGGTGAAGATCCAAGGAGATTCATCTCCTTCATTAATCCTAACTGCAGCACTCTCCAGTCAGGTACGGCTGTTTCCCCTGGCTGGGGGATCTAGAACCAGAGGACATAATTTCAGAATAAGGGGCAAGCCATTTAGGACTAAGATGAGGAATTTCTTCACTCAGAGGGTAGTGAATCTTTGGAATTCTCTACCCCAGAGGGCTGCGGAGATTCAGTCATTGAGTAAGTTCAAGACAGAGATGGATAGATTTCTAGCTACTAATGACATCAAGGAATAGAGATTGCATGGGAAAATGACATTGAGGTTAGCTATCAGCCATGATCTAGTTGAATGGCGGAGTGGGCTCGAGGGGCTGAATGGCTTACTGCTCCTATGTTCCTGTACACAACACAGTTGCAGGTTCATCTGGGGCTGTCCATGCCTATTTTACATAAAGTCCTAAAGATAGGGTGGAATTTAATCCACCCCTCGGGAGCAGGCTGGGAACTAGGTAGGGGGGATGGGGGGGAGCCACATAGAATCTGGAGGGAAATATGGGGTGGAGTGCCCATTGCTTTCCTTACTCCCTGCCTGACTCCCAGTCATTCAGTCAGGGGTGGGGATTGTCAAGGACAGCCTTCTTAGCCAGAGGGCCAGTGAGGCTCTTAAGTGGCCAATTCATGATTATTTAAAGGCTCATCCTGCTGCAACTGGTATTTACCACCGGTGGTGGGGGGAGGAGGAGGTGGTGGGCCTACGCCACATGGGAAGGCTGCCTAGTAAAAGCAGGAGGCCTCTCTGCAGGCTCCCTGTGGGGAGTGGGGGGCCTTCCTTAGTGGCAAGAACAACCTCTTTTGAAAGACCACCGGCACCACCCCCTGCAGCACCCCCCGCAATCTCAACCTGCCCTTAACAACAACCCACCCATGGGCCTGCCTGACTGGCTCCAGCGAGCCCCACCCACCTACTTAAATTCTGGAGACAACTTCATCGTTGCTGATCCAGGTTGGCTGCAGTACCAGCAATGGCCAACGCATCTGGTGGCACTGCTGGGATGGAAGAGCTGTTGGCCCTCTGGCTGACAGAAGTCCTGCACCAGGCTGTTAATTGCCTGATGGCCATGGAATTGCAAGGGGGTTCCATGAAGCGGCCATGATTGGGGTTGACCCCGGATTTCCAGCTCGCCGTCAGGGCTAGCGCTGCCTCTGTTAAATTCAGCCCATACTTTCATTCCGTCAATGTGGGCGGATTTGAACTCGGGTCCAAGGGGTGTCTAATTCATCCAGTCCCTTTCTGCAGCAGTTTCTCAAAATCAAAACACTTTCCAGCTTTATGTTCATTCTTTTGCATTCTATTACGTTTTATTACTGAGAAGGTTAATGAAATGTGAGCATTCTTTAACAATGATTTCATTAAAATAAACAGTGCTCCTGCTGGTGGGAAAGGATGCTGAAAATAATCCCTCTGTCCATTTACATGTTCATAATGAGCAATATGTACACATCTGCTTAACACTTTTTTGTCTTTGTATAATATAAAAGAATGACTTCTTGTTTCTTAGGAAACCTAGGAGCCCAGCTGGTTGAGTACAAGGAAGATATGTACATAACCTCCGACTGTGGCAAAACATGGAGGCAGGCAAGTAAACTGAACGCAACACTTTATGTTGTGGCTTAAACTGTTGTGGTTTTTTTGCTGTTGATGCACTAACTACTTTGTGTAGAGTGTTATGCAATTCTCATTCAGCCTCCTCTGTTGATTCTCACTCTGCAAAGAGTGTTTCATCATTTAAACCAAACTGTAGTTTCAATGAAGCATATAACATTATTTTTCCCCTTACATTCAATGTTCTTGTATCTTTATTATTCATTCAATATATGTTTATCATAAAGTCTTCATCCATGTCTGGAAGTCTGTTTTTTTCATTTAGGTAACACTAGTATATATGGCTCAGGAAGCTACCGGCTAGGCATTAGCCACTGCCAATCATATTAGTATGAGAAAAACATGAGGTTTGTTAGCGTATTAGAGCAATTGCTATTTCAGTTTTTAGAGATTGCCCATATGGGACTAATTTGAAAGGTGGGCACTCACTTGTTCATGAATACCCCAGTAGTCACACAGCACTTGAACAGAACTTGTCTCTGTTTTCAATTTGACAAGACACCTGACAGTTACTGCAATTCCCTAAGCAGTGAGCTCATAACCTCTGGCAGTCCATTTGTTCCAGACAAAGAACTTCACCACAGAAAACAAAGAGAAAGGGAAAATTGAAGGATGAATCAAACTTGGTCACTTCCAGGAACTTTGTGGTGGGTAGTTGGAAAATTGCAGTAACAATGCAAATCCATGATCCTGTTGGAGAATGGAGCTTGGTGCAGGTGGGCCAAATAAAAGGCAATAATAATCAAATAGTTTTAAATGTTGAGGAAATCTATCCCCATTTAACCCTAGGTGAAATTTAGGCACACAGACTTGTTTAAAAAACATGGGTTTATTTTATTTCAAGGTACATTAACCCTGCAGTTCATTTTTTGTCTCCATGGATTCATCCCAATTTTATTGATGCCAGCTTTGTCCTCAGTTAGGAATGTAAATTATGTGAGGCTCAGTAAGAGCATTAACATCCTGATTGATTCATTTTTTGTCATTTCCTTCAGGTATTTGAGGAAGAGCATCATATTCTTTACCTTGACCATGGTGGTGTTATTGTTGCTATCAAGGATACCTCAATCCCACTGAAGATATTAAAGTAAGAAATTATAAATTTAAGTCATATTGGTGATTTCAACATCAATAACATGGTCACTGATTTACTAAGTACTTTGTGTATAAGAGCCGTGTTTAAGAATTTTACTGTATGTGGTTTCAGAGGTGACGACTTAAAATCAGACTAATAACATTCAACAAAAGCTAAAGCCATTCTAATTGATAACAGACTAACATTTCAAAAACATGTCCATTTCAAAAAGGGCAGCAAAACGCAACTGCAGATCAATTAGTCTTACATCAACACTGGGTGCACCTTGCTCTCTGGAAAGCATTTTGACAATATTCCACTCAAAATTTAAGAATTTATTTAAAAAACAAGGTAACATGGGAATGGATAAGATACTGACTGGCTGAAGAATAGGAAGCAGCAATTACTTTTTAGAGGATTTATTTTAGGACGGAAAGATTGAGCAGAGTGCTCAATGTCATGACCTTTATTGTTTCTAACTTGCATTAACTTGAGCTCCAAAGCTCAACACAAAATGGTAAAATTTGCAGCGATACTAATATTTAGAGGCATTTAGAACTGAACAGGCAGCTTGGGAATTGCAAAGTGTATGGAACAATTGCTGATGAAATTTAGTATAGATAAGTGTAAAATACTGAAAATTAAAAGGAAAAAAGGATGACTTAAGTACCCCATGATTGGTGTTGAGTAACCAAGGGTCAAGTTCAAAGGGTGGTTTTAATAGACCAGATATCGGAGTACAAGTGAAGGAAGGTCATACCTAAACTGCGCAGTGCTCTGGACATATCACAGCTTTTCCTCTATTCTGAACATGGAGGTATTCACACTCTGAAGGTAGTCCAGCAATGAGACTGATGTCTGGTGTCAGAGAACTGGATTACAAAGAAAGACTGCAGGTACCTGACATTTTCTGCCTTGAAAGGTGGCTATTGAATGGTGGCCTTATAAAATTATATGTTAACGAGTGGTGTGGAAAAGGTAATTCTAGAACAACAAATTGGTTGGACCTCTAGATACCATACCTGTATATTCACTCACTGAACAATGATTCTTATCAAGCCATGTCTCACCAAATATTTGATTGGGCTGTCTTTAGATACATGGCTATCTGGTTCAGGTCACAAAAAGGTACTGCTATTGCATCAGCTGAGTTATGCTGTTGTGCTAGTAGTTTTGACGGCAGTGTGAGTCAACTCCAATAAGAGTTAGACCTAGACACCACTTGCAGGAGTGCCTGCACCTGAAAAGATATCCGTCGTAGACTCATTTGTAACAAGCCTCTACCTCAAAACGTCCAACCATTACTGACATAACTTTAAGATTTTCACCTCCAATGTGCTATCCCCAGGAGGTTGCACATTTACGTGCACAACAGCCTTACACAAATGAACATATAGAAGATCAGTTATCATCAGATTTCCTTAGTTCAATCAGTACAACTTGTCTTCATGTAATAATACAAAATAAACACCATGCTACCCCAAATCGAGAGTTAATTTACTTAAACAAGGTGGCTTCTAACTGCTCCTCCAACATTTTTGTGCTGTTAGTCTTGTCAAAGACTCTGCAGCTTTCTCTTTAAAAATCTGGCTCCCTGCATCACACCCCATTTCAAAAATCCTTTCAGTCAGCCTGAGTCCCAGGCTTTATTATATCCCTCTGTGCACACCCATCAATGGGTGTGATATGGTTTCTAATTGCATAGGCAAGCCAACAAATTACTTATTATTTATATTTCTATGTGAAATTGACATCAAAACTATCTTGTTAACATCTAAGCTTTTCTTTTTGTAAATTGCCCGAGTATACTACACTTTTAAAAACCCAACATTAAAAGTGACTTCTTTTTTGTCATATCCTTTCTGTGTAGAAATAGGCAAAAAAAAATCCCAAAGCATGATGGGGAAATTATAGAGTTTTTTTGCTTGGATTACCCTTATTTGTATGTAAATTGTGATCTTGGAATATTCATAAGCATTTTGGCTAAAAAGGTAACTTTAGCAAAAGGAGGCAAATCATAATTTGGCAAGGAATTTATTCGATTGTGTAAAGCTCATCCTGCCCCATCTGATCACTGTATCAGGAGAAAGACATCCAAGCACTAAAGAGAGAGGAGAGACTGACAATACTGACACAGGCACATGCTTGATTTAACAAAATGGCCTGACCCCAGGCTGGCTCCACAAACTCCAGTGGAGTCTGACTATTCTCGCCAGCTGGTTATAATTTTGTAGTCCACTGTCATGATGCATTGGAGTCGGAATGCAAATTTCAGGGGGCATGCAACTAGCTCAGTGGGTCATCCTAGTCTTTTTTTTTGTTCTCATTGTCCTATTCCTATGGTAAAGCCAAATACTCATTTAGCCATAACCAAATATACCATTTACAGTCATTTCTGTTGAGCTGCTACGCCCATGATGATGCCAAATAGTGTGCCAAATAGAATTGAAATTGAAGTGAAAGAGAATGAGCACTACATTGCATCACAGAAGTATGAAATAATAAATGATATTGCAATAACAATGGATAATGAGTGGCATGGTATAAGAATCAGCAGCAAATGGCATGTGCTGATTGTGAGCAGAGTATGAGTTATAGTAAGTGGTAATGGAAATGTTATTATAGTGAGTGGGACACTGAAATGAAATAGCTAAATGCTTACAAATAATTTATTTTAATTTTAAAACAGGGCTGGGCACTTAACCATTAATAGTAACTCAAAACATGAACTGAATATACTTCTCCAAGTCGACATCACTGAATCTTTTCTTTCACCTCAAGAATAGATTTTTAATTGTAATCTACATATTGAGAAAATATAATGATCATGTGAACCATTGCAGTTAGTAATATTATTGTCCAAAATATGAACGGAGTTGTGAAGTGTTTTTTGTTGGTTTTCCATCTAGGTTCAGTGTAGATGAAGGATATACTTGGACGACGCACAATTTTACTAGTACTTCTGTCTTTGTAGATGGGCTACTGAGTGAACCAGGGGATGAAACACTGGTTATGACGTGAGTATCTCAATAGATAATACATGCATGTTTCTGAAGCTAATACTGATGTGGATGTTCTGCAGTTTGACCTGCAAATCTCTGCTTTGTATTACAGAGGTTAGTTTTTGGATTATTCAACATACTGAGAGTGCGAATGTAATTTGTCACTACACTCTGTGCTTATACTGAATGAGAGAAAAACTCAATTCTGTTCAATTACAAGGAGAATAGCGATGATAGATTGTAACAATGTACATTGATAGAAGATGATTGTGGAGCTGGAATATTTGTTGCTGCAGATATGTTGAACATAAATCACAATGCATGTGGGGTCCTTGGATTTTATACTGGATTCAGTACTGGAAAATTGTAATTGCATTTCATTTTTAAAAAAAAGAAGCACAGCTCAATGGTGTACAAATGTTTCATGTAGTTATGATAATGGCTTAAGACTAATTTTCTCTGTTTTCTGTTCAGTCTGGTGATAAAATATTGTTTTCTTTGATTCTTTGAAAATCCATGAAATGCATGGTCATTCCGTAAGGTATTCAAGGTATAGCGAGAGCTCACAAACAGGGCAATTCTGTTTTAAACAGGTACATGTTGGGTTTATGATACTCACTATCCTTCCCTTATGGTATAGGCAATGGGCTCATGAAATGGAGAAAAATCCCATTAATAAATTTTATCAATATACTCACTAATGCGACTCATTACATGCAATGTTCATTAGACAAGTATTGATTATATGGGCAGAGAACTCATTGGGATTGTCAAGCTGTATTCTCCAGATTGCTTAGACTGGCCCTATACTAGACTAGGTAGAGTTCCTAAAGTGTAGTACCTTCATATGGTGAGGCATATGCGAGATTAGTATGGAAGCGGGTTTCCACTATGTGTTCAGTGCATAAGTACATGTGGCTTAATACATTGCCACATCTGCACATGCATGAATCGCCTTCCCCTCTTCACAAATGCTCAGTGATGTTATTATTAGGAGAATTTTAACCCCCAAAAATGAGTGGGTTGAGGTGAGAGGGCAATTAAAATAATCAATTTTTGGATCCTGACTACAGCCTAGCCCCAATGTGCTCAACTTCCAGTTTAATGGAGGCATGTTTGGGTGCGCACAAGAAACCTGCTGACTGTGGTCAGGACTTTAATAGTGCAGTTGAGTGGGTAGTTATCACAGCAATTAACATTCTTATGAAAAGTTAGTTGGGCCTTTTTAAAGTAATTTCACTGATCTTTAAATTTAAAGCCTCAGGCACTGATTCCCAGGGCTCAAAATCTGACCAGTAAAAAGGAGGACAGTTTCAGGTTCATTTCATAGGGGTCTTTCTTTAATTATTTACCCATGAGACATGAGCGTTGCTGGCAAAGCTAGTATTTATTTCCCATTTTCAATTGCCCTTGAGAAGTTTGTGGTGAGCCACCTTCTTGAACCACTGCAATCCATCTGGCATAGGACACCCATGATGCCATTAGTAGGAATTTCCAGGATTTTGAGCCAGTGATGATGAAGGAATGACGATTATATTTCTAAGTCAGAATAGTGTGTGACTTACAGGGGAATTTGCAGATTGCGGTGTTCACATCCACCTGGCTTGTTCTTCTAGGTGGTAGAGATCACAGGTTTGGGAGGTGCAGTCCAAGAGGCCTTGATAAGTTGCTGCGGTGTATCTTGCTGCTGCCGCCACTAGGTGGCAGGGGTAGAGAGAGTGAATGCTTGATTGATGGGGAACTAATCAAGTGGACTTGTGTCTTTGATTTGTTTATGGGGTGTGGGAATCGCTGGCAAGGCCAGCATATATTGCCTTTGAGAAGATGGTGGTTAGCTGCCGCCTTGAACATGTGGTTATAGGTGCACCATGGCGCTGTTACGGAGGAAGATCCAGCATTTTAACCCAATGATAAAGAAGGAAGAGTGATATATTTCCAAGTCTTGGTGTTTGATTTGGAGGAAAACTTGGAGGTAGTGGAGATTCCATGCATCTACTGGTCCTGTTCTCCTAGATAGTAGAGGTCATGGGCTTGGAAGGTGCTGTCAAATGAGTTGCTTAACGAGTTGCTGCAGTGCACCATGTGGATAGTGTACATTGCTGCTACTGAGTGCTGGTGGTGAATGGGGTGCCAAGTCAAGAGGGCTACTTTACCCTGGATGATGCCTAACTTCTTTAGTGTTTTTGGAGCTGCATTCACCCAGGGAAGTGGAGAGTATTCAATCAAATTCCTGATGTGTGCCTTGTAGATGGTGGAAAGGCCTTGGAGAGTCAGGAGTTACTCATTGTGGAATACCCAGCCTCTGATCTGCTGTTGTAGTCACAGTATTTATATGGCTGGTTTGGTTAAGTTTCTGGTCAATGGTTAGCCCCCCAGGATGTTGATGGTGGAGGATTCAACAATAGGAATTCTGGTGAATGTCAAGGGAAAGGAGTTTGACTGCGTCTTATTGGAGATGGTCACTGCTTGTCACTTGCATGGCATGAATGTTACTTGCCACTTATCAGCCCAGGCTTGAATTTTGTCCAGGGTCTTGCTGCAGGTAAGCATGGGCAGCTTCGGTATCTGAGAAGTTGAAGATTAAGGAAAGGTAACTGATAAACCAGCTCAACGTGGTCTTACCTGGAACGCAACCATGAAGAACAGCTGCAGTGATGCCCTGGGCTTGGGATGATTAGCTTCCAAGAACCACAGTCATCTTCCTCATGCTTGGTATGACTCCAGACAATCCAGTGTAAAGTTTTCCCCTGATTGCCATTTATAAGGGTGTGAAAGTCCCTTGCATTCAGTGCTGTCTTCTGGATGAACAGGAATGAATGACTCAACACCAAATAATTTGTGAAATAACAATCTTCATTAAACAATTATTAACCAATTATTAATGAGTAAAAGAAAAAGGAAAGATAACTATTAAAAGGAAAGAAAGGAAGAAGGAAAAACAAGTGCTTTATATATAAAAAGAAAGGAAGAAAAGCAATTTTACATGCATGCTGTACATAGTATATTGCAAATACATACAATTACATACTATATTACAAGTGGTAACCCTGTTTAAGACAGCTCCCCAAAATGGTAAAGTTCCCCTTGGCTTATGCATCACCAAGTCTCCAGATAACCTTGCATTGGGGGTTCCGGTCAGTCATTCCATTGACGGCCCTTCCCCCTGTAGTCTTGAGTGGTTGACTAATCCACCCCGGATGCAGCCTCGAACATTGGAGGCTATGCTCCTTTAAGTCTAATTTTTTTGCTCCATTCCAGCCTTTCGAGGCTACTATTCAGACTTTCTCAAAACAAAGGTGTGATAAACATAAGTCCTTATCAATTCTCCTCACAGGCATTACAAGCTTCACAATTTCCAGTTGTTTATGCATCTTTTGATGGTGTCTCCCATCTACCATCAATCAGGTTGTATGTCCATCAAGCAAACTCCATCTCCTGATTCCACACTATGGTTGACCACCCCACATGCAAGGTTATCCATTGTCCTAGCTTGTAGTTCAAAGGTCATCAAATGCAGTTAGAAAAATTACTTCTGCTAAACAAAACAACTTTTAGTAAGCCTAGCTTGAAAAGAGAAAACAATGATGTAGATGAAATAGCAGCTGTGAATGGCCAGTATGAAAAACAAAGTCTTGGGAAAGCAAGTCTACAGTTAATAATATCACTACTGATTACTATTGATTAATTATTTGACTTAATCAAAGCACAATCACACTTAGTTTTCAACCAAGGTCTACAAACTAACTTTTAAATATTTAATACAGATTTAATACAGGTTCTCTTAAAATCAAGAACAAAGCAGAAAATGCAAAAATACAAAATTGCAAAAATCAGTGGCTGCAGGCCTCAGGCCTACACATTGACTTCAATTTTATGAGGACTCCTTGATGCCACATTCTGTCAAATGTTGTTTTGGTGTCAAAAGGGTCATTCTCACCTTGCCTCTTGAATTTAGCTCTTTCATCCATGTTTGGACCAAAGCTGCAATTACATCTGGAGCTGAGTGGTCCTGGCAGAAACTTGACAGATCATTGGTGAGTCAATGCTGCTTGATGGCTTTGTGGAAGACACCTTCCGTCACTTTGATGATTTAGAGTAGACTGACGATTTTTTTTTTGGATAGGACATTGCTGGGCAATTTTCCACTTTATTGGGTAGATGCCAGCGCTGTAAGCATGCTAGTATAGTTTGGCTAAAGACTCAGTTAGTTCTGCAGCACAGGTCTTTAGCGCTTCAGTCAAGATGTTATCAGGGCCCAAAGCCTTTGCTGCATCCAGTCAATCAGCCATTTCTTGGTATCATGTGGAGTTAATCTAATTGGCTGAAGTCTGGCATCAGTGATGGTGGAGATCTCAGGATGAGGCTGAGATGAACCATCCACTTGGCACCTCTGGCTGAAGATGGTTGCAAACTCTTCAGCCTTGCCCTTTGTCTCCACATTTTGGGTTTTGCCATTATTGAGGATGGGGATATTCATGAACTCCCCACTCCTTGTTAGTTTAATTGTCAACCATTATTCATGGCTGGATGTGACATGACAACAGAGCTTTGATCTGATCCATTGTTGTGGGATCGCATAGCTCTTCCATTGCACGCGTATAGTCCTATGATGTATCTTCACCATGTTGGCACCTCATTTTTAGGTCCGACTGGTGGTGCTGTTCCTGGTATGCTGTTCTCCACTTCTCATTAAACCACTGTTAGTTACCTGCCTTGATGGTAATGGTAGAGTGAACAATATGTCAGGACCACAAGGTTGAATTCCTGAGCTATGAAAGCCAAGCTCTTAATATTCACATCTAAGACTCAAAGCACATTTTTCTTTTCTTCAAGATTTCAGCCTCACCCAGGAAATGCACTCTAAGAGTAGATAAACCAAGTAGAATAGCCAGCATTATGTAGAGGTTAATTTATACTAGTTGTAAGGCTTAAATGGAATTAAATCTGTCTCCAAAAATAGACTGCTGGTCCCTGTATCTCTCTGTGTTTGGAAATAGATTTAGCAAGTGTATCATCTATGTATCAGAAATATGTAAGGGATAGGCAGTTAAATGTCATTCCATCCTCCTACCCCTGCTATATTTGAATCCACAGGTGCATCTAAGAACTTCCTTACACACCTTAATGGGCTTCATCTTGTGCTTAAATTCACCTTTGAAATGGAGCAATCAAAAGACATCCCTCTCCTCGATCTGTTCGTTGAGAAATCTGCCAGTGGGTTCTCTACTACTGCCTACTGCAAGCCTACCTTCACTGGTCAATATGCACTTTGGGATTCCTACAGTTCCACACGCTATAAGATTGGCCTTATCAACAACATCTTGAACAGGGTCCAAGCCATTTGCATACCATGCAAGCTTGATGCTCAAATAGGGCACATCAAAGCTATCTCATTGAAACGTATAAAATTCTGAAAGGGCTGGACAGACTGGATGTAAAGAGGATATTTCCTCTGGCTGAAGAGTCTAGAACAAGGGGTCACAGACTGAGAATGCAGGGTAGACCATTCAGGACTGAGATGAGAAGAAATTTCTTCACACTCAGGGTGGTGAACCTGTGGAATTCTCTACCATGGAAGGCTATGGAGGCAAAGTCACCGAGTATACTTAAGAAGGAAATGGATAGATTGCGAGACACTAAAGGCATCAAGGGATATCGGGAGAGAGCAGGAGTATGGCGTTGAAATAGAAGATCAGCCATAGCCATATTGAATGGCAGAGCAGGCTCAAAGCACCGAATGACCTACTTCTGCTCCTGTTTTCTATGTTTCTATCCTGCGGGATAATGGCTACCCTGTTTAGATAATCGCTCATTATATATTGCGCAAACTCATGAATAGGCCTAAGGCAGCCACCTTTGGTCCTGAAAAGTGCCTAGTCTACTTCAGGTTACCCTGGAAGGTGTCTCGAAATTTGTGCAACTGATGAAGCTAGCCATTTCATGCTGTTCCTATGTAGTAGCAACATGAGCACTATTCTCCACTAACAGGATGCAGTTGTCAAGCCAAAAAATATGTTCTGCCTATATAGCATACGAATTTCAGTGCTGGATGATGCCAGGTATACAGGCCGTATTTCCCAAAGATTGGTGGTTTGTATCAAACAGCATGTCCCTTCAGCTGTTCACAACAGGCAAAGTACTGACTGTATCCAACCAGCCCATGCTTGCAAATCTCGAAACATTATGTCCAACATTAGGTGTGATTCATGATTGGACAACACCTGCTAAACAATCCTGATTGTGCTTGAAAACCAATTTCAGATTGTCAGTCGGGCTCGCAGTATGGCTCACTTACACATGCTAGAAGCCACATATATTCATACACAGGGTCCTGCCATTTGCTGACAGAAGGAACATATGCACACTTTGCACTTTTTTCATCTAAGCAAAAGCTTAGGGAACAGTCATTCCCTGGTTCTTTCCCCAGGGCAATGCCCTGACCAATCAAAGTTTTGAATTTGAACAAAGCTAGGCATTAACTGTTCCATGCTGCATTCTCCATGGCAATGCCTCCACCAACCAGAATTCACTTGCCAACCAATCAGCAGTCTCTTCCCTTGCAGTATAAATTGTTGTTTCCTGTAATTTGGTAATTTCTTGATAGCTATCCCGATGAGTGGAAGGTGAATAGCCTAGATAACATGTCCCCTTTTTTTCAGCAATACTCAAGTCCTGTACTACTAAACAACTATAAGTACATGGCTGGTCAGGTGAAGAATATTCTATCCTCATCATCCTCCCCCACCTCCTTTATGTCCTTCTCTGTCTTCCAAAAATATACTTTATTCATAAAATTTGTAAAAGTACATTATATAGTATTTCAAATTTGACATAGTGCAAAACAGTTCAGTTTCTTTCAATACAGTACATGAGATGCAATGCTTGACATTGGTGTATATTTACAATACACCTTTACATTTCATGTCAAACATTCTCTGGTGCATACAGCCCGTGGGATGTTACACGATTTCCAGCCCCTCAGTATTCTTTGGGGTGGGAGTGCCTTAGGGCTGAATTTTCCATGCCCATTGGCGTCAGGCGTCATCACAGATGTGAGCGAACAATGTGGTGGGAAGGCCAAAGATCAGTTTCACAGCATTGTGAAACCAGTTTGTGATCGTACACTCTGCCCATCAATGGCAGGCCACCTTTCTCGCCGCCGGACGTCGGGAACTTCGTTTAAATATATCTGCATTTTACTATAAGCCCTACTCGCTGGAATCATCCCCCGACACTGGCACTGGATCATCCAAGCATGTTGACATGATTGCACGTGGAAGTGTTTCACAACTGAACACAAGTGACGTGCACCTGGCAAGCTGCACACTTGGGACTTTGAGGCTTTTTTGGCTACCTTGCTTCGGGCAGCACTCACGGTTGCCAACGCCAGGCTTCGCAGTCAGCAACACTTCACTTTTTGAGGTGGGGGGGGCTGTGGGGGGTCACGGGCAGGTCCCTACTTACAAGACCAGCTATAAGGCTTTTCAACAGCTGCAGGACCATGGCTTGCATGGAGAAGTGGCCCTCAGGCAATAGGAAGAGGCTACAGGGCTAGGGCATTACTAGGGAAGGGGGTTATCCCAAGGTACATGTGGGGACACGTGTTGAGCTGTGCAAGTGACCTTAAGAGGGTGAGGGCTGAGGAAGCAGTCTCCAGAGGAGATAAGTCCAGATTAAGACGTGAGGGTGTGTGAGAGAGAATGAGTGGCAATGTCTCTTTAGCTGGCTGTGAGTGAGATGCCAGTGAATGTGTGATGGGCTTGTGATGTGAGAGTTCAGAGTGATAAGATGGTTGCCTCACCCCAGTAGCACAGATGAGATCATTCATCATTTTTCTGCACTGGATGGCTAACCTCTTCTGTGCAGCGTTGGCACTGACCACCACTGCCACCGCCTCCCAAGCTGGAGTGGTGACACTGATGGGCCTCCTGTGGCCAGAGCAGGGGAAGAGGACACTGCTGCGGGCTCCAGTGGTGCCCAGAAGACGTCCCAGGGGCACATCAGTGAATCGGGTGTCTGCAGTCATCTTGTTTATTTGGGCCATGTCTTCTGTGCAGCAGTCCTGGGCTGGAAGGACTGAGAGGTTTGCGTGTGGCTGCACCGACACGTGAGAAACACCTGACCTACCTACCTAATCACATTTACCAGCACTTGGCCCATAGCTTTGAATGTTATGACATGCATAGTGCTTATCCAGGCACTTTTTAAAGGATGTGAAGCAACCTGCCTCCACTATCCTCCCAGGCAGCGCATTCCAGACCGTCACCACCCTCTGGGTAAAAAAGTTTTCCCTCACATCCCCCCTAAACCTCCTGCCCCTCACCTTGAACTTATGTCCCTCGTGACTGACCCTTCAACTAAGGGGAACAGCTGTTCCCTATCCACCCTGTCCAAGCCCCTCATAATCTTGTACACCTCGATAAGGTCGCCCCTCAGTTTTCTCTGCTCCAACGAAAACAACCCAAGTCTATCCAACCCCTCTTCATAACTTAAATGTTTCATCCTAGGCAACATCCTGGTGAATCTCCTCTGAACCTCCTCCAGTGCAATCACATCCTTCCTATAATGTGGCGACCAGAACTGCACACTGTACTCTAGTTGTGGCCTCACCAAGGTTCTATACAACTCCAACATGACCTCCCTATTTATGTAACCTATGCCTCGATTGATATAGGCAAGTGTCCCATATGCCTTTTTCACCACCCCACAAACATGCCCCTCTGCCTTCAGAGATCTATGGACACACATGCCAAGTTCCTCAGAACTTCCTAGTGTCATGTAGTTCATTGAATACTTCCTTGTCAAATTACTCCTTCAAAAGTGTATCACCTCACACTTTTCAGGGTTAAATTCCATCTGCCACTTATCTGCCCATTGGACCATCCTGTCTATATCTTCCTGTAGCCCAAGACACTCAACCTCACTGTTAATCACCCAGCCAATCTTTGTGTCATCCGCAAACTTACTAATCCTACCCCCCACATAGTCATCGATGTCATTTATATAAATGACAAATAATAGGGAACCGAACACTGATCCCTGTGATACGCCACTGGACACAGGCTTCCAGTCACTAAAGCATCCTTCTGTCATCACCCTCTGTCTCCTACAACTAAGCCAATTTTGAATCCACCTTATCAAATTACCCTGTATCCCATGTGCATTTGCCTTCTTTATAAGTCTTCCATGTGGGACCTTGCCAAAGGCTTTGCTGAAATCCATATAGACTACATCAACTGCACTACCCTCATCTACACACCTGGTCACCTCCTCAAAAAATTCAATCAAATTTGTTAGGCGTGACCTCCCTCTGACAAAGCCATGCTGACTATCTTTAGCTCGCTTCCACTCCACTGTAGAAATCTAAAACTTCAGAACATGACTTGTGGCAGCTCAAGACTTTTCTGGCTTGACTGGATGGCTGATCCAAACTGCATCTTCTCCCAGCCTAGAGCTACAGCCAATTTTTACCAGCTACAGCTCACAGCCAACAGCTAACCCTAAGCTCTCCACAGTAACTCTAAATTACCTTTTTCCCCCTTTCTTCTCAGGATCCATTGTTCTCACACCTCTTTGAAACTCAAATCCTTCCAAATGTAAAACCTTTCATGTTTCTATTTTGTCTCTGCTTTTGGGTCAATAAAATGTAATCTTCTGTTTACCTATGGAACTCCTGCAAGATGCAAGCATGTTTCTTGCACCTCTGACTTCCCTTTGGTACTCAAATGAACTCTCAACTTATCTAAAAATTCGAATATTAGATCTAACCTATTCACTTGTGCCTCAAACCTCTTATATAATATTTTATTACAAATGTGCAAACCTAACGCTTCTATCCTTTCATGCCTTAAACCCCATCTTCAGTAACTTTTCCCCAGCTTAATTAAATCATTTACACACACACACACACACACACACACACACACATATAAACACACACACACACCTACATAAAAACACACAGCCTTCTTCACAAAATAACACAATATTCCCCAAAAATATTTTAAAAAATAATATCCATTCCCTCAGCCCCTAGACAGTGACCTTTCCCCATTGAGCCTTTGTGGCGGCTTTGGTGCATCCTTCAGCATGTAATCCTGGACCTTGGAATGTTCCAGTCTGCAACACTCAGACGTAGCCAATGCTGGAAGACGAGCAGATTTTGGGCAGAGCAAAGAGCATCCTTCATCAAGTTGATGGTCCTCCAGCAGCAGTTGATGTTTATCTTAGTGTGCGTGCCTGGGAACAGCCCACAGAGCACTGAGTCCTGCGTTACAGAGCTGCTCAGGATGAACCTCGACAATTATCAGTGCATCACTTTCCACACCTGCTTTGCAAAGGCACATTCCAGAAGGAGGGCAATGGTCTCTTTCCCCATCCTTCATGTTCCCCTTATCCTAAGATGAGTGATGAGCACCTTCATCCTCCTCCACCTGCAGCCCCATGCAAGACGCACAGCATCCTGATTTTGAATGATGTCGTCGTTCCTTCATCGCTGCAAAATCCTGGAACTCCTTCCCTAACAACACTGTGGGTTTACTGACACCACAGGGACTCCAGCAGTTCGAAAAGGTGGATCACCACCACCTTCTCAGGGGCAATTTGGGATGGACAATAAATGCTGGCCTAGCTAGCAGTATCGACACTTTGTGAATGAATAAAATAAAAATCATCAAAATGCAGTGAGCTTTTCTTCTTTTCAAAAAGGACTTCTTTTAAAAAAAGGAATAATTAATAGTGTGTTTCAGGAAACTGATAGCAATGCCCAATTTAAGTGAGTTGGAAGATCGACAGGCTGAATTGCTGCCATTGAAACCATTCTTAAACTGATTTCAGGTTGCGGGACCTTGTGTACCCTCAGGTTGGCAGAACCTGGCATGTGCAGTCATCTCTGAATTCTCATGCTCTCCGTTATTGGATTCTCTGCCTGTTTATCAGCATTATGTTCAAATAGCCAATTGAACCAAATCTAATCCACTTCTTTTTAAACTGCAAATGCTGCCATCTGTAGGACTGTGGCTAAAATTCCTATAGCCAGTGGTGGCACTTCAGCCAGTAGTCTGAAGTACACAACACGTGATCCTTGCATACTTCAGTTGTATGTGAAACCCTGGGGCTGATAATTACCCTTTTTGGTTTTTATAATTACAGCTTGTTAATTGCCAGGTATCACATTTTGAAGTGTAATGGTGCTTTTTGAGCATATTTTCTTGTGAGATTGGTTTTAGATCTTGAGTATTCACAGAAGTGCTGACGTCTGTGTTGAGCAGCTACTTCCTGGGCATGTGTTTATTTGTGGTGCATTACTGCTTTCAGGAAACTTTGTAAAATCTTTGAAAGAAATTTGTCTTCTTTATCGGAAATCTTTTCTACTGACAGTTGGGGGAAGGAGAGCAGATATTGCAGTGATCTTTGTGTGATGAAGAAAAAGCCAAAATTTCACCCCCAACCATTTAACAATCTGGACAGTCCCCATATGAGAGTATGCATCCTGCCTTAACATACATTACGTCTATCAAAGTACATAATGAATCAGTAGTTTAAACAATTCACCAGGCAAAATTGGGTTTAATGATACCATGGAACTGATGTTCAGGCCACCAAGAGTTAAGAAAGTGCTTCTGAGAAATCTGAATTCCCATGCAAGATGTGTTAAAGGACCTACATGTAGCACTGTGGAGTTGTGCAATGTAGGTACAATCACCGTTGAGTTCTTGGTTGTTATCACTATCTTCAGAAGCTAGCACCTCTGCGTAGGTGGAGGGAAAATGATAGCAGGTCCCCAACAAGAAGTCTCTGGATAATAGGCTGCCAGCTTCACCATCACTAGTGGAAGAGGAGCAGAGTTCAGGGAGGAGGCAAGGACTAACAGAGGGAAGAAACAAAGATGGATTTCAGAGAAGAATAACATACTGGAGGGTTGGTGGGCAAGCAATTTTTATTATCTCAACACAAAATACGACACCATAGTAAGACACCTGTAAGATGGTCATGATATTGCATTTTTTAAAAGGCTCATTGGAGCAGATGTAAGCTTAGATAGCACCTGTATTCCTCTCTGATGTGTTTCTAGTAGGAATACATGTAAATAGGACCATAAGACATAGGAGCAGAAGTGGCAGTTTTAACCTTGTCAGCATGCTAGGAACTGGGTGGACGAGCAGATAAGTATCACTGGTAGGATCCACCTGCCAACATCTAGCACTATTCCTATCCCACAGGCTACAATTTTAACGTGCCAGTGAGAAGGACACACACCGGAAACAGCAGAGTCCATTTAGTATGGAGATTGGGGTCTGCTGATGGGCCTGAGTGGGGAAGTGATGGTAAAATCTTTGAAAGAAATTTGTCTTCTTTATCGGAAATCTTTTCTACTGACAGTTGGGGGAAGGAGAGCAGATATTGCAGTGATCTTTGTGTGATGAAGAAAAAGCCAAAATTTCACCCCCAACCATTTAACAATCTGGACAGTCCCCATATGAGAGTATGCATCCTGCCTTAACATACATTACGTCTATCAAAGTACATAATGAATCAGTAGTTTAAACAATTCACCAGGCAAAATTCCACTTTATTGCCAGATCAACCTAGCGAGCTGAGGGATGTTGGCCAGAGGAGGCCCAAACAGGAAGTGATTTTAACTTTGTATCACTTCCCTTGTGGGGCCAGGAGCAGCAAGGCTGCTCCTCCAGGCCCCATACAGAAAGTTTAGGATTGCTCTCATCTAGGCTCAGTCCCCACCCAATTCAAGGCCCTCATGCAAAGCGTCCACTCATGATCAGCCTGAGTACCAGGGACTTTTAATTTTCAGCACTGGCTTCCTACTGCCCAACATTGTGCTGCTTCAACAACAGCACCTTGCATTTATATAGCACCTTTAACATAGTAAAATGACCCAAGACACTGCACATGGGCATTAACACACAAAATTTGGTCACTGAGCTATGTAAGGAGTTATTAGGACAGGTCACCCAAAGCTTGGTCAGACAGGTAGGTTTTAAGGAGCATCTTAAAGAAGGAGAGCGAGGTAGCGAGGTGGGAGACGTTTTGGAAGGAAATTCCAGAACTTATCACCTAGCCAGCTAAAGGCATAGCCACCAATGGTAATGATCATTGGAGATGCACAAAGGGTCAGAATTGAAGGAGCACAAAGTTCTTGGAGGGTAATAGTTGAAGTGATGTGGAGATGGCAATTTTAAAAGAGGTGACAGTAGGTGGTCGTGGTGAGGATTTGGGATTGGAAGCTGAACTTGGGATCAAATAAGGTATTAAGGTTGTGACAGTCTGTTTCAGCTTCAGACAGTGGCTAGAGGGAGGGAAATCATCCCACTAGTTTTGGATGGGAGATTGACTAGGAGCATGCAGATTAGACCTGGTGTAAAAGTGCCCAGGCCTAATGAACCTTAGATCAGGGTGGTTTTTCTCAGTCCCTTACTGAGTTAAAATTAGGACTTTTCTGCCTGAATTAAATCTGTTTGTACCTTAATAAAATACACCAGTTTCTCCTTTAAAAGCTATTTATAGAACCATGCCCCTGGGCTATACTCAATAATGCATCTGTGAAGAATTCCTTTTGATGCTTTATAATTATGCATTCCATTCAGTTGTGCTTTATCTTTAGAGTGGTATTGTTTTGAAAAAATAAATTCCTGTAGCTATTTAGTTTGTAGTTTGTTAGAATAACCCTGAGTCATATATATGTATTTATGTTGTACTTGCGTGAAATGCTTGTGCATGTCATTTTTTTTTAAAAGATCTTAAGAAGCAGTTCGTTAAAATGCCCTGAAAAATCACTCTAATCTGCAGAAAATCATGCCAATCATGGTAGTGGGTTTTTTTTGTAAAATCTGCCACTGCCCCCCATTTTGAGTCTTGGTTTGACCTGAAAGTTTCAAAACCGGAAGACTCTTAAAAGATTAAACATTTGCGTCGTCAAGTGTTTATTTTGAGACCATTTTAGATTTTGACAGATAGATGGGAAAGTGGGCTTACCTGTGTTAAATTAAGTCTTGTCACATTTTGATGTGTTCTAAAAATAGTTCAACAGTGAATAAGGATGAATTTTTGCACACTGAAGGATTATTCTAAATGGAAGTTCAAGTTTAATGAAATTAAATTTGCATGTGATGGACACATGTAATCCCCCATCCATTCAGTTGCTTCCTTGCTACCCATCACTTGCTACCCTTTCACATACAATAATTTTTAGTAGGAAAGAACATGCAATGTGGAAGACTTTGAAGAATTGCCCGTGTAACTGGTAAAGGCTTTTAAGTTAAAATTCCGCTCTGGAATATTCCCTGAGTTTTATATAATTAATCCTTATCTTTTTGTTTGACCCAGAAATGGTCCTAGCGCCCTCTGTGAATATGTCTTTTTTTATCCTTCCTGGAGTAACTTGCTTCTGTACAGGTTGCAGTTTACATGTCAGAGATGGTGGAATGGAAATGGGAAATAGTCTTCTCAATGGTGGCAAAATATAGTTAAGGTTTAAAAAATCAGGACAGTAATACAGACCATTTAATTTAGAGAGGAAGAAGGCTCATACATTTGCTATCTATCTTGGAGATGACCTTTCCAGATTTATATATTTTTAAAAAAAGATAGAATTAGATTTTGAAAGAGAAGCAGAGAGCAAAGTAGAAGGGTGTGTTGGAGACTAATGCACTGCCAGTGTTAACTTAATTGGTAACTTTAATTGTAAGTGCAAACCTGCATCTCACAGATACAGGTTGGCTCCTACAATTGATTCTTAACTCACGTTACAAATGCAGGCTTATCCCGGAGAGATGAGGGAAGATGAAAGGAAGAGTTTCCCACGTCAATCCTAGAACACCTGATAGCAGCTTCAAAGCAACTTGCACGCGGAAACAAAATGAGGGTAAGCGCCATCACGGGGACACTGATATGTAGCAGCAGCGGCCGCCTGGACAGAGAAAAGAATAGGTGGAGGACAGAAAGAAAGCAAGAGAAACTTGTCTGCTAAAGCATGGTACAGTAAGTGTAATTAAAATCAAAGTAGCCTTTGTTAAACAGTTGATTTCCATAATGACTTCCTACCTGGACTAGATGGGACTGAAGTGCACAGCAGCCAAAATAAAGCCTTACTTGTAAGAGAAATAAATTACTTTGTTTCGCCTTTCTTGAAGGTACTGACTATGGCTGTGGTAGAGTTCCACCAATGCCAGATGTCCTCCAATACCATTAAGACTAGAGCACAAAAATCTAAGCTGACGCTCCAGTGCAGTACTGAGGGAGTGCTGCACAAGCGGAGGTGCCATCTTTTGGGTGAGGTGTTAAACCAAGACCCTGTCTGCCCTTTCATGTTGATGTAAAAAATTGTAGGGCACTATTTCGAAGAAGAGCGGGGTATTATTTCTGGTGTCCTGGCTAATATTTACCTCTCAATCAGCATTACAAAAACAGATTATCTGCTCATTATTCTCTTGCTGATGGGAACTGACTATGTGCAACTTGGCTGCTTTTCCCTACATTACAACAGTGACTCCACTTCGAAAGTATTTCATTGGCTGCAAAGTATTTAGGGTGTCCTGAGGTTGCTTTTTATTTTTAGCATAGACATAGCCAGTTACTTGAGCCAAACACTCTACCCACCATGAGCTAAATCTATATACACCTCTCAGAAGGAGTGGCTAGCAGTGGGAATTTGGGCTGATTCCCTCACCTCTCCCACTGACTGCAAAGATAATGCACTGAATATCATTTGAGTTGAGATCGACTATGTTAACAGAGACTAGTGAATGAATTTAGGCTCTCCTTTGTTTATGTAGCAGTTTCCAATATAATGCTTGGAATATTTAATCACAAAGCATTGGCAATTACAGAATCTCATGCTCCTAACCTGATTTTCGATGTAAAACAAATGAGGAGGATCTAATTAAAATGGATTTGCTGTTAAGCAGAGTAGCCTGTACTGATATTTGTACTAGACTACCTATAACAAAATAGAGATTCAACTTCACTAAGGGCAGAATTTTCTGTGCCCACTGATGTCGGGCGTGCTCGGTGGCAAGTGGGCAATTTGGTGCAAAGGCCAAAATTCGGTTTCATGGCATTGTGAAACCAGTTTGTGATCGTCCGCTCAGCACATCCATGGTGGGATGCATTTCCTGCAGTCAGGTGCCGAGAACCTTATTGTAATACACCTGCATATCGCCAGAATCATCCTCCCAGGCTGGATCGTCCGTCCATGTCTGCGGGTAAACATGTTGGTGCAGAACACACCTTGACAAGTCTGACATGCAGAAATTGGGACTTACCGCCAGGGCCTTGCTCACATCGCGGACATCCAAGGAGCAGAAGATGTTGGAGCCCGACAGCAACGGGACTCTGGAGGAACGCCTATGGCATGCTGGGTGGATTCTCATGGGTGTGGCTCTGCTGTAAAGAAGCTTACGGAAGGTGGAAAGTCACTGTTGAGAATCTACTCACAACGGATGATGGATGAGGGGGGTGGAGAAAAAGGTACAGCTGTGTTTGGGAGAGGAAGATGTACCAGAGAGGGGGGGAGGTGAAGTAGGGAGGGATGGAACGAAGGTGTCAGGGGGTGGTTGGGAGTGATTACCGGGGTGGGGGGGGGGGGGGGGGGGGGCGGGGCGGTGGTGAGGAGAGGGTAATGGGGGAGAAGACGGCAACTGGGGAGGTAGGTGTAAGGTGGGGTAAATGGTGGAAAGGGAGTTTGGAGGGGGGAAGGAGTGCGAAGAGAGGAAGAAGTACAGGGGGAGGAAGAAGTGCGGAGTGGGGAAGGAGTAAGGGTCGGGGAAGAAGTAAGGTATCTGAAGGAGTCAGGAAGAGGGAAGGACTAAGTGATGGTTGGGGGGACGTGGAGGAGGAGTCTGTGGAGGGGGATGGGGTTCCAAAGTGGGGAAGGAGTCTGGATAGGGGAATGCCCAGGTGAATGTTCAAGGGAGGGCTCTGATTAGTCTATGACTGCTTCCTGGGGAGCGAACTGAGGGTGGGCATGGAACGAGGGGATGGTGAGAATGACCGATGGCAGAGTGAGGCGGTAGGATGGGAGGGTGAGGGTTTGAAGATATCGGTAGAAGGGATGGCAAGGGTGGTTGTTGGGGACTTGGAGTGGGAGGACTCGCGAAGTCAATGAAGCTGAAGGACAACATTGCACATGATTCAGTGAAAGTGAATATATTCCCATATTGTAAAGTGACAAAATGTGTTCACCATTCAATCAACTCTGATCAGAATTTCTTAACTTTTGAAAGCCTTAGACTTCTAGTTGTTGCCCTGACATCCGTAACAGGGGTGGAGAAAGCCTGTGCAATAGCTGGCTTGGTTGCCTCTGATGCCTTCAGTATGGGCCCTCTGGAGAGCTGAGGCCTCGGGGGCCCCGGCTTGCCTTGGCTGTCCTCCCGTGGGCCAGCTGCACCCACTGCGGTGACAGAGGATGAGGTTGAAGGGATAACAGGCAAAGGGGACTCAGAGGGAGTGGACAGCCTCTGAGATTCCTGAGTGGATGACCCAGGGGTGTCCAGCTGCCACTCACTCGAGTGCCCCAGGGCCCCAGCCTGACTCCTTGAGGGGAAGGAGCACATGGGGGGACGTCGAGGTGCCCCATTTCCCTCTCGCGTCATCACTGCAGGAACTCACCCATGGCTACCGCAATGGAATGCAGGTCTGCACACATCTACACGTTCTGCTGGACCAAGGGCTCCATGACATCCGCCAACGTTCCCGTGGAGACCTCCATACATGCACACATGGGCACCACTTCAACAGAGAGCAGGCGGACTCACTCCTCTGACTCGCGTGCCATTCTGTTGAGGGCTTCCAACAGCTGTGTGAGTTTTAAAAAATTCATTCTCGGGATGTGGGCTTTGCTGGCTGGGCCGGGATTTATTGTCCATCCCTAGTTGCCCTTGAGAAGGTGGTGGTGAGCTGCCTTCTTGAACCGCTGCAGTGAAGTGAATCAAATTAGCTGAAGACTGGCATCTGTGATGGTGGGGACCTCAGGAGGAGGCTGAGGTTGATCATTCACTTGGCACTTCTGGATGAAGATTGTTGCGAATGCTTCAGCCATATCCTTTGCACTGATGTGCTGGACTCCTCCATCATTGAAGATGGGGATATTTGTGGAGTCTCCTCCTCCAGTGAGTTGTTTAATTGTCCACCATTCTTCATAGGGATATGACTGGATGTGGCAGGGCTGCAGAGCTTAGATCTGATCCATTGATTGTGGAATAGCTTAGCTCTGTCTAGCATTTGCTGCTTATGCTTTTTGGCATGCACGTAGTCCTGTGTTATAGCTTCACCATTGACACCTCATTTTTAGGTATGCCTGGTGCTGCTCCTGGCATGCCCTCCTGCACTCTTCATTGAATGATCCTCTGGCTTGATGGTAATGGTAGAGTAGGGGATATGCCGGGCCATGTGGTTACAAATTGTGTTTGAGTACAATTCTGCTGCTGCTGATGGCCCACAAAACCCCATGGATGCCCGGCCTTGAGTTGCTAGATCTGTTTGAAATCTATCCCATTTAGCACAGTGGTAGTGCCACACAACACGATGGAGGGTATCCTCAATGTGAAGGCGGGACTTAGTCACCACAATGCGGTGGTCACTCTTACCAACACTGTCATGGATAGATGCATCTGTGGCAAGCAGGTTGGTGAGGATGAGGTCATGTATGTTTTTCCCTCTTGGTTGGTTCCCTCACCACCTGCTGCAGACCCAGTCTAGCAGCTATGTCATTTAAGACTCTGCCAGCTTAGTCAGTCATGGTGCTACTGAGCCACGCTTGGTGGTGGACATTGAAGTCCCCACCCAGAATATATTCTGCGCCCTTTCCACGCTCAGTGCTTGCTCCAAGTGGTGTTCAACATGGAGAAGCACTGGTTCAGCAGCTGAGGGAGGGCGGTGCATGGTAATAAGCAGGAGGTTTCCTTGCCTATGTTTGACCCGATGCCATGAGATTTCATGGAGTCGATGTTGATGACTCCTAGGGCAGCTCCCTTCCAATTATTTACCACTGTGTCGCCACCTCTGCTGGGTCTGCCCTGCTGGGAGGACAGGACATACTCAGGGAAGGTGATGATGGTGTCTGGGACGTTATCTGTAAGGTATGATTCAGTGAGGATGACTATGTCAGGCTGTTGCTTGACTGGTCTGTGAGACAGCTGTCCCAATTTCGACACAACCCCCCCAGATATTAGTAAGGAGGACTTTGCAGGGTCGACAGGGCTGCGATTGCCATTGTCGTTTCTGGTGCCTAGGTCGATGCCAGGTGGTCTGTTCGGTTTCATTCCTTTTTTGTGACTTTGTAGTGGTTTGTTACAACTGAGTAGCTTAATAGGCCATTTCAGAGGGCATTTAAGAGCCAACCATCTTGCTGTGGGTCTGAAGTCACATGTAGGCCAGACTAGGTAAGGATGACAGATTTCCTTCCTTAAAGGACATTAGTGAACCAGATGGATTTTTACAACAATCGACAATGGTTCCATGGTCATCATTAGACTTTTAATTCCATATTTTTATTGACTTCAAGTTCTACCATCTGCCATGGCAGGATTCGAGCCTGGATCCCCAGAGCATTCCCCTGGGTCCCTGGATTACTAGTCCAGCAATACCAATACCGCTACGTCATCGCTGTCTGCCACCTTCTGTTGACTCCCCACAATGAGTTGGAAGGCCAAATCCAGAGACTCATTATTTGACTCGGACCTCACAGGTGCCTCTTCCCCAGCAGTACTCCGAGTGCCGGGGAGCTCGGTTGAACCTTCCTCCTCCTCCTGTGTCTGTGCGGTGACCATCACATTGTGAACCCAAGCCTGGTCTCGACCCTGGTCCCACTGAGGTGTGTCTCTGTGCTGGTGGAGGATATGGGTAAGCACTGTGACGGGTCTTCCAGGCTGCTTATTTCCAGCTCTTCAATGAAGGAGGTGCCATCTTGGCCGGAGGTGAGGGTGTAGATGATGCTGAGAGACTGGCTGGCTGAGGGTGTTAGTCGCTTCGCAGAGCTCCCTGTGAACCAAAGTAGAGGTAAGTAGTGCGTGGCAGCACAGTCAAAAACAGGAGAGAGAGCACTCACATTAGCATAGAGAGAAGGATGATGTGGTGCAGGATCCTCGCGAGGGTGTTCACCACCGACATCACTGTCGCTGCAAACATGATCCACATCCTCACCAGTCAGTGCAAGGACATGCTCCTCAAAGTGAGTGAGGGGTCTAATGTGGGCCATTCCACCCCCAGTCTGGCACCGCTCCCTGCTGTTGTGAGCCAGTTTCTCTTGCATGAAAACAATGGAGAGAGTGTGAGCAGGACACATGGCATTGCATGGGATATTTGTGTGGTGAGCTGAGACATGGATGGAATGAGGGCACAAGCTCTGAGGATATGAGCCTGATGGAGATGTAAGGGTGTGTGAGAGAGTTAGTGGTGGTGTCCCTTGAGGTGTGAGACCCCTGTGGATATGTGATGTGTTTGTGAGTGTGTGAGCTGAGAGTGATGAGAACAGTGACTTATCCTGGCAGAATGGATGAGGCCATTCGTCCTGTTGTGGCACTAGATGGCTGTTCTCTTTTGCAGGGCATTGGCACTGACCACCACTGCCACCGCCCCCATGCTGGATTAGTGATGTTGCTGCCCCTCCTGCGGCCAGAGCGGGGCAGAGGACATCACGATGAGCCTTCACTGTGTTCGAAAGATGCATGAGGGACATGTCATTAAACCGGGGAGCTGCAGTCGTCTTGCCTTTTGGGGCCATGTCTTTCAGGCAGCAGTCCTGGGCTGGGGGCACTGAGAGGTGTATGTGCGGATGCACTTTAAATATGGCGCCTGGCGTGAGGAAGAGGTGAGGTGATGGCATGGTGGGCGAACGAGAGCTCGCCTCCCATCGGAACGCCTTGTTTCCCGGGAATGCATAATTAATGCAGCAGGATTGGGACGATACAGTGTGAGAAGCCAGCATTGCAGCCGGTGGGTAAAACATTGTTTTTCCTGCCTGCTACCACACTTCGTGCAAATCTGGGACAATTCCACCCTAAGTAAAAGCTGGACCACTAATATTTATGGAGGATGAAATAATCCCCAGAGAACCCAGGGGCTCAGCATGTTTGGTCATCAGCATGATGTGCCATCGAGTGGCATGCTGTAGGTTTGTCTCACTCAGCTAAGTTTCCTTCAGCAAGGAGAAAAAGGAAGGTGGGACAATCTATGCTATTGTCAGTCATCACCTGGAAGTTAGTCATACAGAGGGGTTGCCCTTGTTAGACAACTGGCAGCAGATCACCATCAAATCAAGAGAAAAATAATCATGATTAACTCATAAATTATAAGTGAAAATATACAATCTAGGAAGGATATTGGAGCTCATGTAATAATTAAAACTAAACTGCCCAGCAGTTATTTTTTATCATTCTGTTTATAAGGAATTATTCTAATATGTACCTAAATATAGACTTTTATCAACTTTAACCTGAAAGTTTCACCATTAAAGCAACCATCACAGTGAAAAGCACAAACCCACGGCAAATCCAAATTTGATTAGTTCAGTTGAGATTGAACAATGCAGGGCTTTGCTTTAGTTCAGGCCTGGAGCTTCAGTAAACTTAAGGTATTCTTCATTTATTAAAGTAGTCTGGGGCTGAATCGAGCTGAAAAATAAGGTCATGCTTGTGCTGGAGCAAGTTTCCCTGGTACAACAGATTGGGAATGTGGTTGCAATTGGCATGGCTTGACTAAAATTAGAGGTTGCTCCTCATGAATGTGAAACCGCAGGTGAGTTTGAAAAGGTTAGTTTAGCAGGTTCATCTCGCCATGCGTGCTGACAGCATCTGCACACTGCATGGGCAAGTTTTATCTTCTGTTTCATCAGTCAGTATTCTTGGATAGCAGTGTCAGAACCTCATACCTGGGCATTAGTTTCCTGTTGTTTATTACCTCCCCCAAGTGGAATATGGAAAAAATGCACTTCAGCGATGTGACATCAGAGCTGAATGAGCAGATTTGCAAATGTCCTTCAAAAAGTCATTTGCAAGGGCGACTTACGACATTATTGTATAAGTTTCTCAAGCAAATTTATCAGCCAAGTATAGAGAGGGAATGTTAATGAAGTTTAAAAAGAGCATAGCATTGTTGAGAATGCTACAGAATGCTCACATTCTCTATATTAATTCTCCACACATATAAAAGACGACCTCTGAAAGGTCAATGGAATGGAGTCACAATTTTTTTCACTTCTTCCTCAACGCTCCCCACTCCGATCTCTTTTATTCAACACCAGTACACTTAGGAAAATAACCCGTTAGTTCGCTAAAGCAAAATGTGACTAAAATTCACAACAAAAATAAAATGAATAAGGATGTAATTGTGACAAATGCAGAAATATTGTTGCTCAGCAGCCTTCTCTGTGGCTTGAAAATAGACAGATGTGTCCCTCCCCTCCCACTCCCCATACATTTCAGGGTAGAAGGTGCTGCAAGTCTTTTGTAACTGAAAACATTTCAGTAAAGACTGAATTGACGCAAGTATGTCTTTGTGATTTTTCATCGGTTTTCTTTGAAAGTTTATCACGTTCTGTTCTAGCTGTTGTGTTGGTAAACAAAAAGTTTTCATTTTTGTTTCTAAGCATAACACAGTGGTGTGAAAATACAGGTTGCTAAATGCCTAGTCACTCACTCACTCATAAAGGCAAATACAAAAAGAGCCCTCCACTATGTACAAATGTTCTTTTGTAAACTGTTTTGAAATCTCTGGGTGTCCTTTCTATTTCCAGGATATTCGGTCACATCAGCTTCCGCTCAGACTGGGAATTGGTCAAAGTAGACTTCAGACCATCCTTTAGCAGACAGTGTTTACCTGCTGACTATGACTCATGGAACTTGATGAACCAGGTATCGTAGACTCAAATTAAAAAATACAAAAATACTGAAAATAAATAATTTCTGCTGGGTCACACCTGAAAACACCACAACCTGTCTTTTCCCTTTCCAGATTTTCATTGACTTGCTGACTATCTATAGCATTTCCTGCTTTATTTCAGATTTCCAGTATTTGCAGTTTTCATATTTGGACCATGTAGATTGAGTCTATCTGTTCATGACTTTGTTCTACAACAAGGGGTTTCAGCTGGATAGAAATAGATAAACTTTGGTCCCTTTGAGCCATCCCAAAATGAAACACTATCATACTTAAGTGCTGTGTTAAGCGAATGGGAAGGCTGCAACATCCTCACAGGTAGAATAAGAAATATTGCAGTGGAACATGAAGAGCTTGGAACATTAATGCAGCATGTCACAAGGTGCTAAGTGTCATATTTGTATTAAGCGATTATGGTTAGTAGCACCATTGAGTGGAGGTTGATTTGCATTCTCATGGACAGGAAGGACGTCTCCTGCAGCATTATTGCGGGAAGATGTGCCACTCCTGGCGGCCGAGTGGCATTGACAGAGACTTGGTAATAGATGTCTGCACACCCTTGCGGCTGGGACCCTGAAAGAAGGGTGAAAAATAGACAATATTCAGGGTATAAATATGGGTCTGAAATTCCTCAGCCATTTTGGTAGACTCCTGCAATTACTTCGCAATGGTTGCTGGAATTTCTGCAAGCTCCACAGGATGTGCAGAATCCCAGCTTCAAATCAACCTTACAAGGCCGAGGATGAGGAGGCTCAGTACTCCCAAGACCAAATATCTCACAGCCCTGGGCTGCAGTGTGTCACTTTGTTGACTAGTTTAAAAGCAGAATGTTGAAGCCAGCCATGCCCATAAAACTGGCCACACCCTAAACAAAATGAATCGCCATGACAGATTTCCACTAAGTGCACCATTTGCAGGCCTTCAAGGAACCCCTTAGAATTAAGCTACTTTTTTTTGACAGACCAGGACTCTATTAAGCACCTTTTAAAGACTTTATAACGTATAAAAAATAAATTACTAAGAAACTGACTAGTGTACATCCATATAACCAGGAATGGTTCTGTATAGTTTTGTTTAAAGTCATTTTCAGTTATTTAAAATCAGGTTATTCACAGTGGTGGACAAGACACTCAGATTAATGATGCTTTTTTTTGTGATAGACCTCCTTTCAGCTATATTAATAGAATTACTCTAAAATCCATCTGGATTTTTTAATGCAGACATTTTTTAAAAAAGTTATTTTCGACAGCGTTGCCCGATTGGATTTGTTCATGGACGATTTTATGTTTGGCAATGTGCAGAATGAATTTGAGTGGAAACTTGAGCAAGCACGATTTTGAGCCCAAATTGAACCCAGATTGCCAATTGTGCCCACAGCAGGAAAAGCACTGGTTTATATTTTAGCAATTTATGTAAAACTCAGTAAACAGTAAAAATAGGCTTGACTGATGCAAATGTATCAGTGTTTAATAAAATATATGTGCTGATGCCACTTCAGACCAAGTAGGATTGACATGTATAGTCAGGAGAAAAACTAGCTATTGTTGTCCTCCTGGCATTTGCATTGCCAGGCACTCGCATTGCACATTCTACTAGCAACTGTTTAGATCCTTCAGATCACGCAAGCAGTATTGCAATGAGAACAACAGTCAACATTGGGCTTGGGGTAGTACTGATTGCACATTCCAGATATACCTGCCCTATAAATAATATCAAATTGAATAAGGGGAATATTACTATTAAAAATGTATTCTTCCAAATCTTATAATCTCTAACCATGTTTTCCTATATTTTTCACAGTTGTAGGTCCCTCATTTGAAATTTAGCCCGCAGCATGCTCTCAGGCACCTAGCTTCAGAAGGTTGCTTTTACTTTCAAGTGCCTTCAAACAGACCTCTCTATCAGTTCCATAAATTGTTAGAAGCTCCTTGTGGTGTTAATCAGTTCTGACATCATTACAACCTATAAATGGAATGCTTGGAACAGTTGCTCCTTAACTCTGCCGAATTTGGTTGTACCCTGTCCAATCCCCTGAGCCTCAATGTAGCTCTTTAATAGTGGCATAGATATGGGATAGAGAGAAATTGTTTTGTAGCATCAACCTACAGATACATTGGTACACATAAAACATGCAGTGACATTGTTTGAGTTACCACTAAGTGAAAAAATTCAATCTTGTGTGCTATGTGTAACAAAATCATACATGCTTTCTATACAGGTTTATGATTTCACTTTGCAGAGTGCACAGGGAAATCTCCATCTCCTCTCCAAGAGGGCAATCCAGGTCAACGTGGCAAATAATAGGCAGTTTATCTGAAGTTCTGTTACATTAGGCACCATTTGACCTTATAATTTTGTTGCATATTCTATGTGATTTTCACAATTCCAAAGTGACTTGTCATGATCTGGAATGCACTGCCTGTAAGGGTGGTGGAAGCAAATTCAGCAGTAACATTCCAAAGAGAATTGGATAAATACTTGAAGGGAAAAATGTACAGGGGATAGCTCTACCCAAAAGCCAGCACAGGCATAATGGGCCAAATAGCCTCCTTTTGTGCTCTATCATTCTGTGGTTCTATAATTTACTAATCGATATATACTGATTGTCAATATGTTTCTGCTTAGGATGAGCATTGCATCATGGGAGAGCAAAGACAGTTCCGTAAACGAAAAATATCCTCATGGTGTATCAAAGGAAAGAATTTCACATCAGCCCTTACGTCGAAACCTTGCCAGTGTACAGAGTTTGATTTTGAGTGGTAATTACCTGCTCCTTTGACAGTTTAACCGGGGGTCTGTATAATATATTAGAATTACAAATAGCAAGATTAGAAATTGCTCAATATAGTACTAGAGTTACATACTGAAAAGTCATTGCAAACTTGCCCTAATTGATTTATACTTTCTATGTGAATACCAGCCTGTGTGAAATGTCAATATAAAGATGTGATGAACGCAAGCTAATAATATCTAGCATTGAGGAAGGGCTCACGGCCTGAAATATTGACTACTGTTTCTCCACTGAGGCTCCTGGCCTGTTGAGTATTTCTGGCTATTTATTTTCATTTTCATACTTCCAGCTCTGTAGTTTTTTTTGTTACAATTTCTTGTGGGGACTTTCCTCCATATTTCTCCCCTCCCTTTATGAAGGTTCTGACTTGCATTGTGCTGCAGTTCGATGAGTGCTTCCCATGTTTGAACCAGTTCTCACCCAGCATTCTGCACCTGCACTTTCCAGAGGACGTACTTAGGGAGCTGGGATCCTGATTTCACCATTTTTTCCCCACCTTCATCTCCCTTAACCCATTTGCAGTGCTTCAAATTCTGTCCTGGTTGAAATCAACTAACTCAGCACAGATCAAAACTTGAATCATTGAACTTTTTGTTGTGTAAAGTTCATACTATGTATTTACTGTAAAAGCCATAACGGGAATGGAGTTTATGTGGTTTAGCACTTAGTCATAATATATCGAAACAGTGATGTCCTTCTGAATCATTCAATTAAATATATCTCAAAAGTACTACTTGTCAAATCATGTGAGTTGATCACAGAACCTACTGGATTTTGTTGCCATCTGACACCAACCAGCAGTAGCGTTAAAAGAGAAATACTTTATAAATATTAAATAAAATTGTACACAGCATGAGCTACATTTGAAACCACTAATTCATTTTAATATTGAGATAACAGTGAATTAGTGCTCCCAGTGGAGAGTCTTCTGCAATAGAAATTTGTGGTGGGGTGGAGGGAATATTATTTTCAATATTGAGAATGTTAATTTTCAAAATCTACCTTGACATTGCTAAATTGAATATTTGTGCTGAGTGACATCTTGTCAATGCTGTTGTTAGCTTGCAACATGCTGCAGGTTGTGTGTAATCAAGGGCAGTGTGTTTT
Source organism: Cetorhinus maximus (assembly GCF_964194155.1). Lineage (NCBI taxonomy): Eukaryota > Metazoa > Chordata > Chondrichthyes > Lamniformes > Cetorhinidae > Cetorhinus > Cetorhinus maximus. The sequence goes on along the minus strand of NC_135879.1, from coordinate 69,625,537 downwards.
TCATGGAGTTACAGAACATTTATATGCAATATATCAGGCTCCATTGACTTTAGTGGAGCGTCAAGGACTTTGCAAAGTAAGGCACTTGGTTCAAAATGCACTACCTTAGGAATACTTTTTTTTTATTTACTGCTAGTCAATAATTTATAATCACCAGGTAAACATAGTGACTGTGCTCCAATTGTTCTCTCAGTGTAGGCATTAACAGGCATCAACCACATGGAGTATCCAGCGCAATTATATATATATATATATATAAAGATTTTAGTGCAAAATCCCTGATTTAAACAATAACAAAATGCAATGCACAATAACAATCCAGATCTGATAATATACTAGGTGGAGACAAACTTCAAAATCAAAAGCTAACAAGTGATAAGCATATCTAAGAAGCCTACTCCCACAGACTAGGCAATCCACTTACTGCTGGCCCTTTTCAGACTGGTGAACACCACTGCCAAGGCCAGTCAAAGACCTTTTAACAACAATTTGGAGACTTAATGAGAAATTTCTACCCTTTTGTATATAGCCCAGTGGAGTTCCTCAATGTACAAATTATATGGAATCCATATTCAACTTGCCATCTGTTTTAGAAATAACTGGAAATGAAAACTGAGTGCTTTCTATATTGGGCATCTGATCTGCAGCACTAGTTTTACATCCAGACAAATGTTGAAAATCTATTCCTGTGTTGTTTGAATACTTTCACCTGTTTAGTCTTTATTTGATCATCGTTATATTTTTTGCAGTGACTATGGTTTTGAACAGCAAGTTAATGGCAGATGTGTCCCAGCTTTTTGGTACAATCCAGATTCGCCTTCTGAGGACTGTAAATTTGGACAGACGTACACCAGAAGCTCTGGGTAGGTACAGCATAATACTGGAAAGAAAGAAAGCTGTCTGTGAGAGCAGACACTTCATAAACTCTGTCCCCTCCACCCCTTCATTGGTCTCCGTGTTTCACATCATGGGACATGTTGGGACATATTGTTACGCATCCTTCTAATGCTAGGGCTTTTTCCTCTGGGCAGCAATTTCCTCCCCCTTATCTCTTCCCTGTGCCAATGAGATACCTACATGGCTGTGAATCTCATCGAGTAAAATTTCATCTTCACTGCCTCCACAATAATGAATTTAGGATGACTTTGGGATATTCAAAGCATTTTGCAACCAATTTGGTACTTTGGAAATATTATGGGAAACACAATAGCCAGTTTGAGCACAGTGAGGTTTCACAAACCACAGTGTGATAGTGACCAGACATACTGTTTTAGTGATGTTGATTGAGGAAAAGTCTCCTGTTCTTCTTTACAGTAGGATATCATGGATTCTTTTGAAGAGTCATTCAGACTTGAAATGTTAGCTCTGTTTCTCCCTCCACAAATGCTGCCAGGACTGCTGAGTTTTTCCAGCATTTTTTGTTTTAATTTCAGATTTCTAGCATCCGCAATATTTTGCTTTTATCTATGGATTCTTTTGCATCTGCTTGAGAGGGTACCTGGGTCCTCGGTTTAAGGTTTTCTCTGAAGGATTTCGCTGACAGTGCTGTACTCCTTCAATACAGTGAATGTCAATCTGGATTATGAGCTAAGTCTCTGGAGTGCGGCTTGCACTTACATCTGACTCTGAGACCACTGAGACAAGGCTGACGCAATGTGGCAGAGTTGATTGTCCCCTGCCTCACCATTGTAGAAACGTGCCTTACTTTGGTTCCTTATAAATCAATTTGATGTAAATTGGGTGGGTTTAACACTGGGTGGGTGAACCATTTCCCCGGACGGTGAAGGTGGGGCGGGGGACAATCAACTGCCTCTCTCATAGATCGTTCCTTCTCTACTATCTTTTTACTTTATGTTGAATGAAAAGAGCTGACTGTTCAATCACACAAAGACACAGCAGCTATTTTAGCCCTGTCTTTTCAACAGAAAATAGATTGGTAGGCAGTTAAAATCAATCATACACCACTAACACCTTGCACTGATTGCGCAGGCTACAATTGTAATCTTATAAGTGGGCGAGAAATTGAGCTCATTGCCATTTGTTTTTTGGGCACTACAAATGCCCTAGGAGCTCCATAACAGCATCCACAGAATTTACGCACACTTGTGAGATGCCATCATGAGGGAACTGCCGTTGACACCAACTATCCTGCAAACAGCTGATGAGAAGAAGTATGAGGAGGAAACCTGGACAGTCTATCTGGATGGGCTGTCTGTAGAACTCATCTGAAGCAGTACCATACACCCATTTCTCCATTCACCAATAACCCCATACCTTCCCTTCCCCCTGTCACTGATCATCACAAAGCCAAATTGTCCACAATGTAAGATAAAAGCCACCAGAAAATAAACATCCAGACCAGATTTATAAATGAAATAATGCCACATTTGCATACAAAAGTCAAATAATCACCCTTGTGTATTCCCTTAGTGCCTGCCTTCCCTGTCCTGGTGCTTCTGTGAAGTGTTTCTTTGTCCTAGTGTTTCAATGCAGTGCTACCCCAGTGGCTGCAACATAACCTGCAGAAGGCTGCTTACTTTCAGTGGAGCAGGTTGCAAATGGTCTTGGAGGATGCCCTTGAGCAACTCTGGGCCTAGAAGGTCCGACTGTGGACTGCACTGCCTCAGCATGTGTGATAGCACTCTGGTTGTCATGCAACTATGGGACACTGGTGGAGTGGCAGTGATGGGAAGATGAAGCACAAGAATGACAGCTTGCAGGGAGACTTGCGACCAGAAAGGTGAGTCAGGGGTAAGGGGGTGGGGGTGGTGGTGGGGTTGAAAGAAGAGGTTTGGTTACATAGGGGGGTGGAAGAGGGAATCAAGGGAGGACAGAAGATGGTGTCGGGCAGGAGGAGTGAAGTGGGAAGGGCCTGGTGTCCTGAGTGCGGTGGGGGGGCGGTGGTGGGGACAGTCAGTCAAGGTAAGAAAATGAGCCTAAAGGTTGGTGTCAGTGCTGTCCAATTGTAGATCCGTCTCCGGGTATTGGCTGTCTCCTCATTATAGTTGGGAAATTTAGGCATGTTTGTTCCCCAATGGGTAGACCCTGCTGCCTCCAGTTGTGCAACACCTTTTCCTGCCTGAGAGAGGGAAATAATGACAATGGCTGGGATTTAGTGTTTCCAATGGGGGTCCCCCCACCAGTTTGAGAACCATTGGGAGCCCCGCGTTGCTTCTGTGGGGGAGGCCTGATGTTATTGAAGTGCCCCCAGGCATGCAACTGGCCAGCGTCAGGCCTTCCCAGGTCAGGCCTTCCACACAATCAAGCTCCTCGTGGGGTGGAAATCCCACCCCCAAGAGCTGCTGGCTGCTCAAAGGCAATGCTCCACAGCCTAGCTCGAGGATTGCCGCTGGAATCCTTGACACAGGTGAGTGGGGTGGGATGGGGGTCACATTACGGGGGTCACTAGAGATGGGTGGTGGAGGTGCAGGGATGGAAGGAAAAGGCAGGAAGGTGGCTTTCAGGTACCTCAAAACCCCTCCAACCCCCCCCCTCCACTGAGGGATGTCAGGTGTGAGACCTGAATGATAGTGATTGTTGCTTGATGAGTGATGGGGATGTGGTGAATTGAGCAGTGCCTGTGGCTAATGGTGCAGTTGGTGGAATGTATCATTTGAAGATCCTTCAAAACACCTTGACTACTTTGTGTGAGATCATTAAACTTCTTGCAGCACTGCGCCTAGGCCCTGGGGCTTGACACCTCGTACTGACCTCCACAGGTATCTGCTCCCAATGCCTTTTGATCATGTGTCTGAGTGGTCTCCTTCCCTGATGTGGATACAGGACATCTAATCCTTTCCATCACCTCCACCAAGATCTCCAGTGCAGCATCCAAAACCTTTAGACCACACTCTCTCCCATGTTGTGTTATTCTCCAGTGTTTCCCAGGCTAAAGCCACTTCAAAGTTGACTCTGAGCACCTGCTCCTGCCATAATGTACTGACCCATAGAGGTGCAAGCTAGCTTTAAGCAGTGCAGACTGGCTTTAGATGGTGCTAACCACTCACAATGTTGGTTCACTGTTGATGTTCCTAGGCAATAAACAATGCAGTTAGCAGTGGCTGGATACAGAAATGATTCACTGAGCAGGCAGCATGAACTTGGCATGCTGCTGCTAGTGCAATCAAAAAAGCAGCAGGCAGCTTCGGGAGGGGAGCCGATGCCTACCCTCTGCCACAGGCTATTACCAGTAGCAGGAACCTCGGTGGTGTGGCCACCTGACAACTGTCTAATTAAACCAGTTAAGAGCATCTTCTCACTCCCGCTGACATTTTACCAGTGTTGGGAGGGACTGCTACTCTGTGGAGAGACTGTCAGCTAAAACCTGGTGAACTCCCAGCAGGCTCCCGGGTCAGGGGGGTCATTCTTCCTTTATGGCTGCTCCATGGCCCATGGGGGGATCCCCAGTGGGAATAATTGTCCTGTGGTTTCAATGCTGCCCCATTCACTGGGGCCTGCCTGCCTGGCTCCAGCATGGTGAATAAAAAAATTTACCTTGCTTTTGAGAGTGCCACAGCATAGAGGCAAACCTTTCTTCCTTTATCAGTAGCACTGCCGAGCTGCTGGCCCTCTGAGGAGGTGGATCACTGCCCTCAATTGATCTCTTAATTGGCCACAGCCGATAAAATGTCTTCCAGGCTCCCTTTCACTGCCTGCATGGATTCGGGTCCTGCTTTCAGTCCCCGCAGCGCAACTTCCATCCTTTTTATAAAATTCTGGCCATTGTTTTCATTGGCTTGTGAAATGGTAACAGAAGAGCAGACACAAATCACAAAAGGAACTGAAGAGAAGTTAGAAAAAAAATGTTTCACGCAAAGGGTGGTTGGAATGATGCCACAAACAGTTATTGGAGCCCATAAATGCTTTAAAAGGCCACTGGGTAATTACTCGAAAACAGATGAATATTAAATGGGAATGGGAACTATGCAAAAGAGTGGGATTAGACAAGGTGGCTCACATGAAGTAAAACTGCTGCTGCATTCTATAATTCTGCAAGATGTCCACTTTCGAGACCAAAAATGTGAAAACTGGGTTTTCTGCTTTGCTCCATGGTTTTCTTCACTTCATATTCTATGTCATCAAGAAAGGACAGTGGAAGGAACTTCTCACCCCTGGTGCCTGTTAGCTTGGTGTTGTGTTTAGCTAATAGCAGATGACCTTTCTATGCGAAATGTAGCACTGCAATAACCTATCCCAATTCAAAACAGCATTATAAGGAAACAGAGGGTGGAATTTTCCATCCTCGGACCAAGCCCTTTCACAGTGGCAGGAACGAGGAGATTTTCCCACCGCGGAGGCGAGTGGGAATTTGTACCCTATCGCGTGTCGCTAGCCTAACTAGTTATGCAGCCTGGAGTTTCCTGATGTTTTGCATGGCAGGGCGGGCTGGGTTGCCCACCATCATATCCAAGTGCCATTTTTAAAAAGTCATCAACTGACCCACCGTTGAAGGAGACGATTCACCTCCTGAAAGGTCCTGAAGTTCAAAGATTCACCTCCTGGAAGGTCCTAAAGTTAGAAGATCCATGTCGTAGATTCTCCACCCACCCACTGCTGCACGTGGTGTTCCAGGGTCTGGTCATTGGAGGCCTCCATCTTCTCATCTGATCTCTGCGAGCTGCCCCAGGCCTTCTTGCAGCTAAGTCTGACATTTACACGCCACTTTAGTCCAGACGTATTCTGGGCCAGTGTGAAAACCCACTGGCAGCACAAATGATTGGGCAGCGGGGGATGATTCTGGTCAGGCTTTCATCTGCATCCCATTAAAGTGATACAGAATTGTTTCACTCTGGCCTCTGGTGGGAATAGCGACCCACCATGATGGGCAGGAGTGCACGTACCCCCTGTCATCATATGCCTGCGGGAAACCAACTTTTTGGCTCCTATTGCATTTGTCGCCCCGCATCTGCCATTAAACCATTAAACCCACCACGGAGGGGTCTGGAAAATTCCGCCTAGTGTGTGTAAGGCTCAGAAGTGACCATCAGTGCAGTGACAATAAAAACTTTGGCAAGCAATGTGGCTTAGCTTCATCTTAGGCCTTGTATTTTTGGAGTTGTTTATCTCTTGTTCTGATACTCTGATATAAAGTATGATGTGGTTGACTCCATAGCACTGGAGCCAAGGGTATGACAGAAGTGCTTCTTTCTGATGTGTTTTTGCAATAAAACTGTGACATATGAGGTGTTGATCAGCCTGTTGATGGCTTGTTTTCATTTAGAGTCTTGTGACTGCTTGTGAAATCGTAATCTTACAGCCTTCCAATGTTGCTGTTTTAGAGTAATTTCGATTAATGTTTTTCTCTCCGGACTGGGAATCATCTTGGAACAAGCACTGATGACAGGAGGAAGAAAGATAGAATCGCAGATATATTGCATAGAATCTGCAATGTGCCAAGCAGCATTTTCCCTCTCTTCCTCTGCCTCTGTGCATATAATATAAATGTATATCTGCAAAAGCCAGTCAGGATGCTAAAGCTCTGTCTGTTTTGAACAGTTACAGGAAGGTGGCACTGAATGTCTGTAAGGGCGGTGTGGACAAACGGCAAGGCTCCATGCAGTACCGATGCCCATTAATGGCTCCAAAAGGGCTCCGAATAATCACAAAAGGAGAAAGACTAGCAGTCAACCCTGGTGATGATGTTACATTCTTGGTATTGCAGAATCAGGTAACATGAGCCTAACTGGTTCTACCAAATTAGAGTTTGCAGATTGTCACACACAAACACCCATGCACACACCCCATACAGAGTGGGGACACAGTGTAATGATAATTTCACTGGACTAGAAATCCAGAGGCCCGGGTTCCCAGTTCTGGGAACAAGCGTTCAAATCCCACCTTGGCAGCTGATGGAATTTAAATTCAGTTCATAAAATCTGGACCATGAAACTATCATTGATTGTCGTAAACACCTATCTGGCCACTGATGTCCTTTAGGGAAGGAAATCTGTGATCCTTACCTGGTCTGGCCTACATGTGAGTCTAGACCCACAGCAATGTGGTTGACTCTTAACTGCCCTCTGAAATGGCTTAGCAAGCCACTCAGTTCAAGAGGGTTGGGCAAAAAATGCTGGTCTTGCCAGTGACACCCACATCTCATGAAAGAATAAATTACAAAATACCCCACACACACCACTTAAAGCTAGGTAAAATTTGTTCCAATTGGCCTAAATTTGTCTGAAATATAAGTGGAGACAGTGACAATGGAAAGGACTAAGCCCCTAAAGTTGTAATTTTGTCCTAACTGTGGTAAATATATGGTCGGTGATATAATTCATACAGTTCTTTTTATTGTGGATGGTCAAGGTGATTTCTCCCACCCCTTCTTCTGTAAGAACTGTTGCTGTCATGACAGTGATGGTCAGCAATGCTGAGCACTTCTGGCTGATTGAGTTGTATCAAGTGAGTAGCTAGTCCATATAGCCCAAGGTCTAATTCCCAATTTGCCCTGAGATAACTAATCGCAGCTGTGATAGTGAAAGGTCACTAAGCATCCCTGAGTCAGGAGAGAGAATTGGCCAGTGTTTTTACTCCTGACCATATTTCAATTTCTGCTGAAAGTGGACTTTATGTATCAGGTGAGGATAGGATTGGGCTTTACAGTCAAGTAGCTTGCTGACACTTAGTGGCAAGCTCTCGTGTAAATAATGGCTACTTGAACAAGATACTGAAGCTGCAGCTGTTGCCCATGGGGACTGTAGCCTGGTGAAGAGTCAGTACCTTCAGGAAGGAGGGAGCCGAGGAAAGATTGACAGAAAAAGCTGATAAAACAATTATAAAGGCCTCTGCCTCCATGATTGCATGGCAGAGACCAATCGTCATTTAATTGAACCCTTACTTCTACACTGGCTTAATAGTATACTTAGCTTCAGATCAGTACATTGTTAATTGATCACAGAATGAAAATATATCAAATCTTATCCAAGTGGCTAAATGGTGCGTGCAATTCCACTACAGTCAGGCCAACTAAATTCTTGTTCCTGATCCATGTGAATGCAAATGTTCTGTGGTAATTTCCACTTTGGAAGCTTAGCTCATGGAATATTTTCATTGAAGACTATGCTAGCCATTGGTACAATACAAGTAACTTAGCCTTTCAAAATATTTTACTTGCAATTGTTTTCCCACCCTGCTGAATGTTTTGTGCTGAGGCACAGTTCGACAGGCCATGGCCCTCGAACACCTCAATGAGTTGCCTATACAGTGTTGGAGGCTCTATAGTTATCACCAGTCCTATCATCCACTACCCTCACTGAGATTGGCTAGTTCAGCACAGAACAGAGATCGATCCAGGAGCTGCCTTATTCGAATGGTGCAGTGCCACATGTTCCAGTATGTTAACCCAGCAAGTCATCATTGAGCTTAAGTTATGTAATTGTGCTTTAACAAATGAATCAAGTAACTAGCTGTAAATGGAATGAGGCTAAAACACCATTATCATAATACTTTTTTTGAAAAATGCAATTTATGAAAATTGGAATCCAAGAGCCTTGGCGGTCAGTTACTATGCTGGTTCCAGCCCTGATATCTTATCTCCTAAAGGTGATTGTTTGGAGTGCTTTTGACCATTCATCATACGCACATCTATTAGTAATGCAGAAAGTGGTTGCTCTCAAGCACTGAATTATAGGGCAGAATCGTCCCAGAATTGTCCAAAGTGCGCGATAGTAGGTGTGAAAAATGACGTTTTACCTGTCAGTCACAATGGCGTGTTTTCATGCCATATTGTCTGCTTCCCTCCTCATTAATTATGCAGCCAGAGTGTAAACATTGTCTCGGTGGCGGACGGCCTTCGAATCGCCCGCCACACTGTTACCTCACCGTTTCCTCACTCTGGGTGCCATATCTAAACTGTAGCCGCGCACACAGTTCTCGATGCATACAGCCCAGGACATAGCCCTGAAAGAATAGTTTACTACTATTCGTCACTGGAATGCCTTTTGGAGGCCCGTCGTGAAGTCCACCACCCCCGCTGTGGCCGCAGGAGGCCCAGCAATCTCACCACTCCGGTTTGGGAAGTCAGTGCCAATGCTGCACAGAAGAAGTTGGCCATCCAGTGCAGAAAGAGGATGAAAGATCTCATCTGTGCCACCAGGGTAGGACAGCCATATCATCACTCTAAACTCGCACACTCACAAGCCCATCATACATGCACTGGTATCCCACTCACTGCCAGCTCAAGGGACATCATCACTCATTCTCTCATACACACCCTCACAACTCCATCTGGCCTCATCTCCTCTGGAGACTGCCTCCTCAGCCCTCATCATTTTGAGGCCACTTGCACAGACCAATATGTGCCTCCACACACACCCTGGGACACCACCCTTCCCCAGTACAGCCCTCGATCTGCAGCCTCTTCCCTTGCTTGAAACCACTTCTCCCCCTTCCCCAAGCAAGCTCTAGCCTTGCAGCTGATGAAAAGCGACTCCTGCCTCAAGGCTGACCATGTCGATAGAGACCTGCCCATGAGTACCCCTAAAAGTGATGTGGTGCTGCCTATGAAGCCTGGCGTTGATAACTGCGAGTGCTGCCCGAAGCAAGCTAGGCAAACAAACCTTGAGGTCCCGAGCAAAGTGCAGCTCGCCAGGTGCATGTTGCTTATCTACAGTTGTGAAACACATCGGCGTGCAATCTCACTGACGTGCCCGGATGATCCAGTGTGGAGGGTTGGTTCCGACAATCAGGGCTTGTAATGCTATGCAGATGTATTAAAATGATGTTCCTAATGAGCAGTGGTGGAAAAGGCAGCCTGCCATTGACGGGTGAAGCGGACGATTGCAAACTGGTTTCACGACGTCGTGAAACCGATTTTTGACCTTCCCACCACATTGTCCGCTCATGCCCGATGCCAACAGAGACGGAAAATTCCGCCCATAGTTTTACTTTATTCATTCATGGGATGTGGGCTTCGCTGGCTAGGCCAGCATTTATTGCCCATCTCTAATTGCCTTTGAGAAGGTGGTGGTGAGCTGATTTCTTGAACCGCTGCAGTCCATGTGATATAGGTGCACTCACAGTGCTGTTAGGGAGGGAGTTCCAGGTTTATGACTCAGCAGTGAAGGAACGGTGATATAGTTCCAAGTCAGGATGGTGAGTAGCTTGGAGGGGAACTTCCAGGTGGTGGTATTCCCGGGTGGTGGTATTCCCATCTGCCTGCTGCCCTTCTTCTTCTAGATAGTAGCCGTTGTGGGTTTGGAAGGTGCTGTCGAAGGAGCCTTGGTGAGTTCCTGCAGTATATCTTGTAGATGGTACATCCTGCTGCCATGGTGCATGAGGTGCCAATCAAATGGGCTGCTTTGTCCTGGATGGTGTCAAGCTTCTTGAGTGTTATTGGAGCTGTACTCATCCAGGTAAGTGGAGAGTATTCCATCATATACCTGACCTATGTCTTGTAGATAGTGGACAGGATATGGGGAGTCAAGAGGTGAGTTACTCACTGCAGGATTCCTAGCTTCTGACCTGGTCTTGTAGCCACGTATTTATATGGCTAGCCCTGTTTAGTTTCTGGTAATGGTAACCCCGGGATGTTGATAGTGGGGGGATTCAGTGATGGTAATGCCATTGAATGTCAAGGGGTGATGGTTAGATTCTCTCTTGTTGGAGATGACCACTGCCTGGCACTTGTGTGGCGTGAATGTTACCTGTCAACCCAAGCCTGGATATTGTCCAGATCTTGCTGCATTTGGACACGAACTGCTTCAGTATCTGAGGAGTCGTGAATGGTGCTGAACATTGTGCAATCATCAGCAAACATCCCCACTTCCAACCTTATGATGGAAAGAAGATCATTGATGAAGCAGCTGAAAATGGTTGAGCCTAGTTCCTGAGGAACTACTGCAGTGATGTCCTGGAACTGAGATGATTGACCTCCAACAACCGCAACCATCTTCCTTTGTGCTGGGTATGAATCCAACCAGCGGAGAGATTTCCCCTTGATTCCCATTGACTCCAGTTTTGCCAGGGCTCCCTGATGCCACACTCAGTCAAATGCTGGCTTGATGTCAAAGCCAGTCACTCTCACCTCACCTCTTGAGTTCAGCTCTTTAATCTATGATTGAACCAAGGCTATAATGAGGTCAGGAGTTGAGTGACCCTGGCAGAACCCAAACTGAGCATCAGTAAGCATGTTATTGCTAAGCAAGCGCCGCTTGATAGCACTGTTGATGGCCCCTTCCGTCAATTTACTGATGATCGAGAGTAGACTGATGGGGTGGTAATTGGTCAGATTGGAATTGTCCTGCTTTCTGTGTACAGTACATACCCGGACAATTTTCCACATAGTCGGGTAGATGTCAGTGTTGTAGCTGTACTGGAACAGCTTGACTAGGGGTACGGCAAGCTCTGGAGAACAGGTCTTCAGTACTATTGCCGGAATATTGTCAGGGCCCATAGCCTTTGCAGTATCCAGTGCCTTCAACCGTTTCTTGTTATCACGTGGAGTGAATCGAATTGACTGAAGACTGGCACCTGTGAT